>NC_012873.2:27375814-27675814 GCF_000003195.3 Sorghum bicolor | reverse complement strand
CATCACCATACACCATTCATTCGCCACACATGCACATCTTGATTTGACTTATTGATTTGTTTCTTTGGATCTATGGTTTGACTATGCAATAAATGTCTTGTAAGTATGTATACTTTGACTCCCACCTATGAGCTCCAGATATTAAAGCCTTATTAGAGTAAGGTGAGAGAGAAGGCAATGTCACTATGCTTTATACCAAAAATACCATATATTTTGAGAGAAGGCATATACCATCACTGCCTTGGTAAGGATCCAGAAATACCACAAAAGAGAGATATGAGAGAAGTCATACAAGGAATCTCTGAGTTTTATTTGAAAATCTGCAAAAACTTCAGAGCTATAGCTGATCAAGAATAAGAAACATGGCACTTGACTAGACTGTTCTATCTTTTAACTACTCAAGACAGAAGTGATGGTTACAAGTCCCATGGTGAAAGGTACAGTAAGTAAGTTTTAAGTCTTGATAGTTTACTCTAACTCAGAGATGAGATCTTATTTAAAAGCATGTGTACCGTCAATTTTTAAAGATATTGCAACAACTTCTAATCCATTGCTGAGTCTATCCTTGCTCAGGGACGAGCAAGAGGTAAGCTTGGGGGAGTTTGTTGACGGTCCTTAAGTATCAAATTTAATTATCAAATAAACAAAGAAAAGGATCCAAATGAAATCAACATCTAGACTTAGGGTTTTCTCTGACAGAATTCCACGAGTTTTGGTGTTTGTCTATTTCTGCAGGGGGTTATCAGAAAATACGGAAGAAAGGCCCACACGTCAGGATTACATAGAGATATAAACGTGCCGCGCAATTATCTTACATCTAGAAGACTCCAGAAGCCACGGGTAGAAAGCGGAGGCCGAACGGGGCCAGAGGCAGGGCGCCCGCTCTCCTGCCCTGGGCGCCCGCCCTCTGTTGGAGTCCAATCAGGACTCTGTTTATCGGGAGATCTCCACCGACCTAATGGATCAAGGATAACCGTTCAATCAATGTCGGTTTGATCCAACGGCCCATATTCACTTGAAGGGACTATAAAACCAGACCCCCTGGCCCCTGGAAGAGAGAGCCTCTCAACCCTAATTCATTATTCCTCAAGGGAGAAGAAGCCTCTGATCAAGATTAGAGCCACCACATCAATTAGACATCTAGATTAGCATAGCTACATAGGATTAGAACTAGGAGTCAATCTTCGATTGGTTTCCGGATCTGTCAAGAGGATTCTTGGTAATTCTCTAATTGTACTTCTAATTGTTCTTCTAATTATCTTTGTTCTTCAATATTATGAATATGACTTTGTTCTACTTCAATATATTACTTATGACTTTGCTCTACTTGCTTATATTCAAGATTATATTGTTCTTAGTTTATCATAGTTATATACTTGGCTTAGTTAGATTGGATTTATATACATGCTTAGGATCGTATAGCGTTTATCCATCGGATCCATGGGTAAATGATAGATATTGTGTAGGCGTGGTGCTTATACCATATTTATCTGCGATTGTACCCAATATGCCAGATCGTGAGGTAGTTCATGATAGTGACAGCTTCATTGATTCTTATATAGTCCCCCTCTCGTGTATTGGGGTGGCAGAGCAACATTATTACAGGTGAGTGATTGCTATGTTTCTCATTTACCTTGCTAATATCACTATGCATGGGCGTAGTCTTGTCTCACAATGATTGCTAAGTATGCTTGCACTAACTATGATAATGCTAGACTATATAGTTGAGAATAACTTAGGAAATATTCTTGTAGTTCGTTCTAATTCCATGCTAATGACTTTCTAGAGTATCTAATTGAGGTGCTTATCATATTTATTATGTGGCTAAGTTATGCTGATCAGATTAATTATCTTTGTCACTATTCATTACTTCATATAACTTTTATGTGACACTTATCCCTGTATAAAAGAGTTAGATAAATGTTCTCAATTATACATGCAGTGATAGATACTCAATCTCATATTCTACTCTGTAATCAATATTGATGATTGTTAATCCCTTCCCAGTGGTAAAAATATAAATAACGATACCTGGAATACATCCCGGTTAAAATGCTACATCGGTATTAATCTGTGCGCTTGCAGATCTCATTCATTATTTATTTAGAAGAGCAATTGCATATTTCAATACCGTGTCTCTCATGTCATGCTGGGGATGACAACTTGGCTTAAGTGGTGTGAGGGATAGGTTTGGCATTTTTGGCACCGTTTCTAGAATTAGAAAACTAAGTCTACTTTTGGTAATGATGTTAAGAATACCCAACAACAGGTCTTGCAGAAGCCATCATAAAAGATATCATCTGCAATAGGTGGGAATAAACCCTGAGTACGAGGATGTACTCAGCTAGACTTACCCGTCTAGTAAAATATAAAAGACACCAAGGACCATGCAAGTTTGAGTACAAAGTGTAGCTGGCTTGACTCAACATTTGCCAAAAGCTCAAGTGAGTACTATACCATTTGTAAAGGCATCATATTAATCTTCATTAACCTAGCACTAGATTAGCACCTGTACTAAAGCACTTCACTTTGATTAATACAAACAATAATTACCATATCAAGTTCATCATATGCTCTTCCTCGCTATCATCATTATCATGAACCATTGTTCTTTAGTGAATGCTACGTTTGCCGCTGCTCTGTCAAGTTCTCACTATCCGGGAGAGACGACGATTTGAATCGATTCCTATCCAGCTGGATGGTATTTCCTAGCACTCACTCAAGCATCCCCCGTCGGAGAGCAAACGGGTCATCTTTGGTACGACTCAGGAATCGCGGCTCCGATCAGCGCCGCACTCCCAGGGCTACCACTCTGCCAGGGAGGTCAAGACTTTTAACTCACCTGCCTTTGGTCTTACGCCAATGGTACCCTGCACACCGCACTTCCTCCGGTAGTGCGCACTTTATACTTGCCGGTCTTCCGGCCTGAGTCATACTAATAGGCTTCGCGGTCGGAACGAGTTATCCGGCCGACTGAGTGTTAGGCATGCGTTCAACATGACAAGAGGACGTACAACGATCGGTCCTTAGCTGCCACAGACGGAGTTACTACAACCTTGCAAAACTTCGCCTGGCTTAAATCATTTTAAACAGGTTCTTTCCACGATAGCACATATAGACAATCGTGATCCGACTCAACCCTATCTCGCGCAGGTGACAGGATATCACCCGACTTCTACCGATTAAGCATGGCTAAGGTGCTACTCGATCCTAACTCTATGACCAGGCAATGGTAAGATATTTGGACAAGGAATAAGGATAATGCAGCAAGGGTTTCATCACAACTCCTATACGTAATGCATCAATAGATATAACATATTCAAGTAAACTTACGAAATTAAAGTGGGAGACTTAAGATGCTCCGGGGCTTTCCTTTCACGAACGATGCAGGCTCGTGATTAGGGCACTCGACCTCCTCTTCGGGCTCATCGTGTCCGGCTTGCTGGACCTCCGCCTCCGGATTGATCTTCGGGCCCTCGGGGTTCGCCTGATTGAGCTCGAACGAAGCGGTCGTTTCTGGTGCACTTATTGCATGCACGGTGAATAAGAATGTGTGCATCCTAGATGAGGATGAATGCCTGATAACATAATTAGAACTTCACTGGACACTCATTTACGGAATAACTTTCATAACAAGTTCACACAAGATGACTAATTAACTTAGCAAAACTTACCAAGTCAACTATAAACAGCAAGCATCACATAACAGAACAGCTCAGTAAATAGATCATAACTATTGCTATACAGATCCAAAAAACATGAATGAGGACATTCTGGAAAGCTTATGAAATTGTCTACATTTCATCATTAGACATCACAGAGAGATTCATAAGTTAAACAAGTCAATGAAACAAAGTTCCAGGTTCTGTCCCAGAAAAACAGAGAACACCAATTTCTGGAACCCAACTTGGAAGAGCCATAACTTTTAGACTATTGGACCAAATGATCCCAAATTTAAACCTCGGCTAGTTCATAA
Organism: Sorghum bicolor; assembly: GCF_000003195.3. NCBI lineage: Eukaryota > Viridiplantae > Streptophyta > Magnoliopsida > Poales > Poaceae > Sorghum > Sorghum bicolor. Next base: position 27,671,838 of record NC_012873.2, on the reverse strand, counting down.
AGTTTACAACAACTTTGATTTAGACAAGTCTTCCAGAAAACCAAGTTATCATCAAGCAAAGGTTAGATAACTCCCTTGCTGTCTAGAACAGCTTTTAACCCTTTAATTAACTATTTGTTGACATGGCCAAAACATATTTAGTGCCAACCAAATGGTTTACAAGCACAACTATACCCTAAGGTTACCAGAGCATCACATGCTAACCACTAAACATTAAACAACATGGTACTTATTAGTTTAATTCCATAAAGGGACATAATTACAAGATACAAGCAAAAGTACTCAGAAAAATCTACAAAAATTACAGAAACACAAGCATGACATCTACACATTACCACGAAAATTTCAGAGCAATTGGACAAGCCAAACTTAAGATAAGTATTTAACATGTATCAAGGTGCTTATTTCACAAATTAAGGAACATGGCTTAGATAGTGTCAAACAACAGATTTCAGATTATTTTCATGTTACTATTACCATAAACAAGCTGACACCAGAGTAGAGCACCAGCATAAGCATAAATCATTTATTATGATTTAATTAAGAAAACAAACCATATCACAAACATAAATTACATATCACAGATACCATACTCCAAAAATCATGAAATATGTATCATAGCATTCTAATATCACTCAGAGCATAGCATAAACATTTCATAGCAAAAGGAGCAGTATATCAAAAGATATGAATTTACACATAAATAACAAGATTAAATCATAAGAATTATTTTTCTTAGAAAACATGGCACATTTTATATTTTTATTAAAAACTAGCCATCTCAAGGAACATCACAAAATTTAGTTCACAAATTTTGGATCACAGGAACTAGAGATATGATTTTTGCAAAAACAGCACAAACCCTAAATCAAACAAAGGAGAAAGAGAGACTGACAGGGGGACCCCACAGGTCCACGGACCCCACACGTCAGTGACCCGAGAGCAGAGGCGTGACTTGACCGCCGGAGATGTCGTCGACGGCGAGGTCTCGGCGACGGCTAAGAGCACCATCGTGCTCCTCACTCCACTCCACACTGATTGGTACTAGAAACCCTAACTCTAACGCACCCTAGGTACCTCGCCCTCGCGAATGGCGGCATGGCGGTGGTGCGCGGCCGACCGCGACGTCTCTGGTCGGAGACCGGGCGAAAGAGGACTCGGGCGAGCATCAGCATGACTCAGCGGAGGTTTTGGGACAAGAACGAGGAGAAATGGTGGACTGAAACCCGAACTTTGGCGCCGTCTCTATTCAGACTCTGATCCCGACTGAAACCCGAACTTTGGCTTCGATTATCTCCTAAACCATTCGATGATTTTGCTGGCTAATTGCTCCATGCTGTAGAGCTACATGAGGACTCCAACATTGCTTACAAGATCAAAGTTTGATTCGGCCTAGATTTCAAACTGGAAGCTAAACAAAACACCCTCGAGCAAACTGTTGCAATCCCATACTTAGAAAATTTTCTAAGTGTTGGAAACAGCCCCAAATCTTCCTTGTGGGCCATTTTTGAGCTAGATGTGGTCATTTTCATGAGATGGCCATAAAACAACTTTTGTTCCTTATAAAATTTGCTACAACTTTTCTGTACAAAGTTTTGACATGCAAACATTTATGAAACACTTTTTGAAAGCTTAAGCAAAAGAGGTTTCTAGGGCCTATACATGGAAGTATGACTTAAGCACTTAATTTGGAGAAGTGATCAACATAAACATTGTTCCTAAGGTTGAGTTAGGCATAGATAAACTAAGTACCAAGGCATAGCACACAAGCATGAGCATGGCACAAGTAAACACAATCATAGGAAGCATATTGAAGCAAGTTAAGTCACATTTTAGCATAGAATGACATGACTCAAGGTAGATGATGATCTTGATATGCTTGAGTAGATGATGATGCCCATGTTATGCATGTGATTGATGCAACCATAACACTAGGGTGTTACAAAAGTACCCTGTAACAAGACGGCTCGAGGCCACGTCGGTACGGAGGCCTCGAGTAGGTCAGCGCGCCACGCCCCTACCGAGCCTTATTCTATTGCCTACATCTTGTAACCTAGGTCTCCCCTTTGAACTATAAAAGGGGCACTAAGGAAGAGATACACAAGACACTACTCGTAGAAAAACCATTCATACACCACCGTCGGCTTGGACTTAGAACTCTCAGCAACATCCGCCTGTACTCACCCCTGTAGAAGCACTTAGATGCAAGATAATAGAAGATCTCCTCCCCCGCTGGACGTAGGGCCTTCTCTTGCCCAAACCAGGATAAATCTCTGTCATTCTTGCATCACCATCTGGGAGAGGAACACGCACATAAATTCACTCGTTGGTGTTACCCCCCGGGGGCAAAACACCGACACAAATAAAAATTGATGAACATTTAAATTTTGTCTGGGAAATAATGAATAGTTGCTCAATTCTTTACAAGTACCTAGATTCTAACATTAGATTTTCTCGAGTTTTGGACTATATTGTTTTGATTTGAAGATTTACTCTGAATCTACAATTTGTGGAGGCATAGGTTTGAGCGAAGTCTAGGTAGTTGGTTGACATGATCATTGAAGATTGAGCTACTATTTATCTTATTCCTAACATTAGTAAGTTCTGGAGATTTATTTTGAAAACCCAAAAACCTACATGATGAGCTCTTGTATGACAAAATAAATTCCTACGAAAGCCATATATAATATATATTTAGAGTTAGGAAAACATTTACACATTTATGCTGCTTGCTTTGCATTGAGTTTAGCCAACTTTTGTATTATACCTTACGAGAGTCTTGTCATGCTTTTAAAACCAAGATCACATACACACTCAAGTTCATATATGCATTATTCCAACATTGGGAGTAAAACACCGAACATCACCCTATAGGATAACCCTTGTCTTTATTGTTCTAAGTTCTTGTTATTACCTCTCTGATCATTTATTGTATTTAAAGGATACATGTGGCTATGCAAAAATATAAAAGAAGAAAAGGGAGTAAAAGATGGACAAGTGTCCCAATAATTAAAACAATGGGTACTAGATGCCCGCCTCCCTATGTAAAAAAAGAGAAAGAGATAGCCCATGTCTTTCATGAAAAGTTTCAATAGAGAGTTGTTCCTAAAGAAATAAGAATTAGCCACAAATACCACAAATTAACCTATCCACCATATTCTATACACATGCACACCTTGGTTTGATTGTATGCCTCGATTCTCTGTGGATCCATTAGTTGACTTTACAATACATGCATTGCAAGTATGTTTATCCTTATTATTAGCACTCCTATAAGCTCTACCATATATATACCTTTAGCTATAGGAGGTATAACATCATTAATACCTCAAGAGAGAGCCATAAATTCCACATATATTGAGAGATTTGAGGGTGTCAAACAATTAAGCTCTGAGTTTTATTCTGAAAACTTATAAAAACTCTGGAATAATGGTTTTGCAAAGAATTTGAGACATAGTGCTTGACCTGATTGTTCTGTCTTCTGATTGCTCAAGACTCATGCAAAAGCTATAGAGCCCCATGGTTAAAGGTAAAAAGGGTAAGTTTGAAGATTAGAACAGTTATTAACTAATCCAGAGGAAAATCTTTGATTGGGAGCATGTATACTTGGAAAGAATGAAAACCTTGTAGCATCTCTTGATCCGAATACATATATACTGCTTAGGCTCAGTTTGCCAAGGGACTCGCAAAAGGTAAGCTTAGGGGAGTTGTTGACGGTCGATAACGTTAACTTTTATTATAACTTTAAACCTGAAGGAGAACATGAATACACACTAGTATAGCGTTTTAACTAACAATTTCCACGAGTTTTGTATATTCTGTATTTTCCAGGGTGAATTTTAGGAAAGCTGAAAAGAGGGACTCTAGTGCAAAATAAACACGGAAACATATTCACTGTGGGAAACATCACGAGAAGACTCATGAAGGATCGAGAAGCCACCCGGAGCGACGGGGGGCCTAGCGGCTGCCAGGTGGGGCCGGCGCCTCCCTTAGGGTTTTGTCCCTCCTCTTCTGGAAGCTTCCTCCACCGCCTTTGTGGAGTCATCTCGGCCATTGGTTAAGTTGGTTTGATCCTACGGTGCACGCACATCCCACCGGACTATAAATACATGGGTATAACCCCCCTTGGAGAGAGCCACTTCATTCATCAAGGCCGCAAGCCATCAAGCATCAACCACCTTCAAGTTCATCAAGAGCCTTCTAGTTCATAGTTCTAGTTAGTTAGATTAGAATTAGAGGAGATCAAGTTCTTCATCGGGATCTGGAGCCCCTGGCGTCAATCTGGAGCGCAAGAGTTCGGTAATAGATCTAGTTCTTACTTTATAGTATTCAATTGTGTATTAGGGAGACTTTATTCTTAACAGATTCATATGTTCTTAATTGCATAGTCATTGTCTAATTTGATTATATGTCTAGGATAGTTGGTTTGATCTTATTGAATTCATGTAATTGCTCGTATAGCGTTTACCTAATCGATCGTTGGGTAGATGATAAACAATATGTAGACGTGGTGTCTAGATATCTTGTTTGTCTGCAAGTGCACCTTGACGTGTCGGGTCGTGTGGTAATCCGCGTAGGTGACAGTTGCGTTGGTTCCTTTGTAGTCCACCCCCCGTACGTAGGGCAAGCATGGGCACAGTCACAAAGGAGGTGACAGTTGCGTCTTAGAACCCTCATTAGTTAATGCCTATTTACATGTAATTATGATATACGTTTGACTTAACCATGATTTCTAGATGTAATTGTACTAATTAGAGTTATTCATTAGCGTAGTTATAGAATTATCTTAGATTCAACTCCCTAGTTTATCCATTGGCTAACTATTATTATGACTAGTTGATGCTCTGATGATTATCCTTAATTATGATACTTGATGATTATGGTACCATTATTATTTATCTATATTTATCTTGTGACCTCTGCCTATTATGAAGTAGACTATACAACTTGGGTAATATCATTTATTCATCCTATATAGTTTCTTATCAGTAAAATAGAATATAGTTTAACACTTAGCCTTCCCAGTGGTATAAATATAAATCGACAACCTCGATACTTCCCTAGGTAAAATGCTACAATGGTATAATTATCTGTCCACTTGTAGAACCCATTTAGTTTATAATTATATTCATATTTGTTATTCTTTGTCTTTACAGTAGAACATGTGAATCTATATTAAATTCCTAGCAATATAATTAGGGATGACAACCTACTTTGTGCTTAGGAATGTTTGAGTGGTTAGTTTCTATTTGAAAAGTTAATTAAATATCATGCATTTCTGGTGTTGTTACTAGGAGTATGGTTTATCTCTATTTTTAGTAATGACGGTAGTAAATGTCAACACCAAGCTAGTGATGTCTTGGTGAATAAGCATGTCTTGATGTCTACTTCATCGGAGGAGAAATCAACAAGATACAAGTTATTGTGTCGGAAGTCTTCGAATACCATCTCATTATCATCCTCCTTGGTCACTATCACTTCTTTCTTATTGAATAGGCATTGGAAGCCAATATCACAAAGTTGTCCAACCAAAAGCATGTTCAAACTAAGGGATGACACATAGAGCACATTGGTGATTGAATTGTCATTTGATATTGCAATCTTTCGTAGACCTTTGACCTTGCCTTTTGAATTGTCACCAAATGTGATCTTCTCTTGATTGTCCACATCTTCATTGAGTGAGGTGAACATCTAGGGATCTCTAGTCATATGTTGAGTGCAACCACTATCAATTACCCTATGTGATCCATTAGTCTTGTAGTTCACCTACACACATAAGAGATCAAGCTTGAGTTTTGGGGACAAACATTTGCTTAGGGCCCTTAACCTTCTCAACTAGTGACTTTGGCACCCAAATCTTCTTAGGCCTTTGCTTGTTGGGTGGCTCCATGAAGCTAACCTTGACATTGCCATTCTTGTCTTGTCTTACAATGTAGTGAGCATTGAAAGCAAATGGTCTAGCATGCTTGGGCAAGGAGGTGGTAGTGGTGCCTCACATTCATGAGCAAAGTGACCCTCTCGTCCACACTCAAAGCATCTCTTTGGCTTGGGCTTGGTTGGTTGATCATGAGTGGCTTCTGATTTGATTAGCTTGCTTTGTTGAGCCTTGTAGCCAATTCCAGTCTTGTCCATCTTCATGACGGTGTTCATTAAAGGCTCACTTTGTAGGTCCTTGCCTCTAGTGAACTTGGCTAACCCCTTGGTGAGATGCTCTTTCACTAGCTTTAGCTTCTTGTTCTCTTGAGTTAGCCTTTTGATGATGGGATTATCCTTGCTATCAAGCTCTTCCAAGATGAAGGACTCATCTTCTTCTTGCTTGTCATACAACAATCCAAGCTTGAGATATTGGTTTTCTTTCTTGAGCTTCTTGTTCTCATATGCAAGATCCTTATCATGATAAAGTGTTTCAACCACTATAGTGTTGTGCTTTGCTTGCTCTTGCAACTCTTTCTTGAGTTTCACATTCTCACACTTGATCTTTTCATTCTCTTCCTTGATCTTGATAGTGTCCTCATAACTCTCGGCCACTACCACATTCTTGCCTTTGCAACTACCACATTTGCCAATGCTCTCCACAAGTAAGTGTTGACGGTTCTTAAGTATCAATTTTAATTATCAAATAAACAGGAGAAAGGACCAATATGCAACCAACACCTAGAATTAGGGTTTGATCTGACAGAATTCCACGAGTTTTGTTGTTTATCTGTTTCTGCAGGGGGGTATCAGGAAATAAGGAAGAAAGGCCCACATGTCGGGATTACATAGAGATATCAACGCAGCGCGCGATTTTCTACCATCTAGAAGACTCCAGAAGCCACGGGAAGAAAGCAGAGGCCGAAAGGGGCCAGGCCTAGGGCGCCCGCCCCCTGCTGGATCCTGTTCGGGACTCTCTTCGCACACGATGTTCCACTGACCTATTGGATCAAGAATAACGTAGTACCACCTCGCCTACCGACCCAAAAACGCATAGAGGAGGAGGACTATATAAGGAGACCCCCCTGGCCCCTGGAGAAGATAAGAAATTATCATAGAGATTAAGGGGTGCCCTCGAAGGAAAACCTCTTCTCTAAATAATATTTCTTTTTAGGCTTAGCAACCAATGTAAAGTAGAAATAGATCTTCTAGTTTCTACTAGATTGAGAGAGATAGAGTGGAGGTGTAGATTGGAGGAAGCCCGGCCTGTCGGTGTCTACTCCAAGCTTGTACCTGCGGGATCAAGTTCTCCTAACCCGAAGCTTGCTGCTAGGATTCTTCAGTATTTCGACTTCTAAATTCTAGTAAGTTCTTGTTTTATTGTTCTTCTAGTTTATGAGTTTGCTTTAATCTCTTCGCGTAGAGTTTTGAGTAATCATTACTGGCGTAAACATGGTGTTTAGGCTGGGGTACTCATAGATATTCCCTGACTAGCTAGACCGTGGTAGTAGTGAGGAACGTGATAATTCTGAGTTACCTTTGCAGACCATATCTCGTTAGCAGGAAGGATAGGGTTTATAGGTGCGGGTTGAACATCCTTTGTGGTGTCTAGATTCCGTTAGCCTCCCCAATAGAACAGTAGATCATCCTTACCAAGGTTAGAAGCAGACTACGGTTGCAGTCTTCTCTATTTATCACTCACATCGAGAGACATTCTTTGTTGCCTAAAGGGTTAGTAGTAATAGACAAGTTAGTCAGATGCACTCTTTCTCCTAGTGGTAAAAAAATAAATACGATACTCTGGATAATTTACCAAGTGAAGTGCTCACCAATATCCGTGCGCTTGCGGATCAATTCCTTATTGCGTTCCCAAATATCAATAAGCATTTCTGGCGCCGTTGCCGGGGAGAAAGACGGTTTGCTGAGATAACCTTGAGTCTTACTACTAGCTTGTATCTATACTTTTATCTTTTCTTATCTTTTATATTCTTTATTTATTTTCTTTACTCTTACCTTATGGAAAACCAAAATTCTAAATCGATCCATGAATCTGCAAACCCTTCAGTAACTGACCTTTTACCATGGGAATCATCACAGCCTATCCAAACATCCCAGTATAAGTTAAGTTCTAGGTTGATTGCCATGATTCAAAACCTATCTTTTTCGGGAAAGGAAGACGAAAACCCTTACCTTCATATTAGAGATTTTGAGCAAACATGTGATTGTCTTCGCATTGAAGGCATATGTGATAAAACTTTACATTGGAAGTTTTTCCTTTTTCTTTAAGGGGAGAAGCTAGACAATGGTACAGTCAGAAGGTAAGTCAACAACAAGGTGAATGGGGAGTTTTACGAGCCAACTTTTGTCTAGATTTCTATTCCCTCGATCGTATAGCCGACCTTAGACTCGAAGTCCTATCTTTTAAACAAAAAGATAATGAAACTTTGGGAAAATCCTAGAAATGTTTTTCTGATCTTTTAGAATCTGGTCCAAACCTTAATCTTGAAGACCCTGTTCTTTTATTTCACTTTTTTCGACATCTTCAGAAAAATCACAAACAAATGCTACACACAATGTCTAGAGGTTCTTTCTTTCGCATCCCTACTGATGAAGCTAGAGTGATCCTAGATAGAATCCTGGAAGCTGAGATGGATAATACCCTTCATGATGAAACCTACGAAGCCGAAGTAGACACTCTGCCAAATTCTTCATCTACTTTAGCTATCCCAAGTTTTGAGCCACAAGAGGAAGAAATTCCACCACCGGACTTCATGCAGGATATAGAATCCGATCTTTTTGCCGATTTTGGAAACATTTCAAACTACCATTCTATTGACAAACCCCAAGACGGCCAGTTTAGCATTTATTTGCCAAGTGAATATCAATTAAGAGAGCTTATCTCAGTCATAAGTAGCGAATGGTTGGAGGAATCAGAGCTTTCCTCTAATGTGATCCGTTTGGACACACCCTCTATAACTATACGCTGTGCTTATAATTCTGATCGATTTAATGCTCTCTATAATCCTGTTGTGGGGATCAACATCATGTCTGAATCTTTTGCACTTAAACTATTTAAAAATCTTGTCTTAACCCCCAGAACAAAGGTCATAAAGGAATCTTCGGGACGATTAGTCCCCAGTCTTGGAATTATTAATGTCCTACCTCTTACGGTAGAAGGCTCCATGGTTCATTTGAACTTCTATATCTTTGATACATGGGACTTTGACCTGTTGATAGGACAACCTTTTAGAAGACTCCTTTATGAAGGTCGTACTGTAAAACTACACATTTCTTTTGGAAAAACCTTTAAATTCCCAATAACAATTTCACACTCCTTAAACAATAAGGCCGAATCATATCTTTTGCCTGATCCTATGGAGGAGGTAAAGGCTGCATCTCTAGAGCTTTTAGAAGAATCAGACTTAGAAGGTGAAACTCCGTTCTTCATAGAAGAAGAAGCCGAACCTTCTGAACCTGAACCCTTAGATGAGTTTGCAGAAACACCTAGACCCCCCATAGAGCTTAAAACTTTACCACCCGGTCTTACCTATGCTTTCCTAAACAATAATCTAGAGTTTCCTGTGATCATTAGCGATAAACTCACTCAGGACCAAACTATGCGATTAATGACTATTCTTGAGAAACATCACTCAGTGTTCGGCTACTCACTCCAAGATCTTACAAGAATCAGTCCTATGATTTGTACCCATCGTATTCCAACAGATCCTTCTGTTTCACCTTCTCGAGAACCCCAACATAGACTTAATAACACTATGAGAGAGGTAGTTAAAAAGGAAGTTATAAAGTTACTGCATGCAGGGATTATATATCCTGTGCCGCATAGTGAGTGGGTAAGCCCAGTTCAAGTTGTGCCTAAAAAGGGAGGCATGACTGTTATTATGAATGAAAAGAATGAGCTAATTCCGCAACGCACCGTCACAGGATGACAGATGTGCATAGACTATAGAAAACTAAACAAAGCCACGAGAAAGGATCACTTTCCTTTACCTTTCATAGATGAGATGCTAGAGCGGTTAGCGAACCATTCGTTCTTCTGTTTCTTAGATGCATATTCAGGGTATCACCAAATCCCGATCCATCCTGATGATCAAAGCAAAACCACTTTTACATGCCCATATGGAACTTATGCTTACCGTAGAATGTCTTTTGGGTTATGTAATGCACCAGCTTCTTTTCAAAGATGCATGATGTCTATATTTTCTGATATGATTGAAGAGATTATCGAAGTTTTCATGGATGATTTCTCTGTGTATGGAAAAACTTTTGATAGTTGTCTAGAAAACTTAGACAAGGTTTTGCAAAGATGTGAAGAAAAGCACTTAGTCCTTAATTGGGAAAAATGTCATTTTATGGTTAGAGAAGGAATAGTACTGGGACACTTAGTGTCTGAAAAAGGTATTGAGGTAGATAAAGCTAAAATTGAAGTAATTGAACAACTACCTCCACCTGTGAATATAAAAGGAATTCGAAGCTTTCTTGGCCATGCTGGTTTTTATCGTAGATTCATAAAAGATTTTTCATTCATTGCTAGACCACTTACTCTTTTGCTAGCCAAGGATGCTCTTTTCGAATTTGATGACGCATGTCTAACATCTTTCAATTTATTAAAGAAAGCACTCATCTCTGCACCAATCATTCAACCCCCTCATTGGTCGTTGCCTTTTGAAATTATGTGTGATGCTAGTGATTATGCTGTAGGGGCAGTTTTGGGACAAACTAAAAATAAGAAGCATCATGCAATTGCTTATGCCAGTAAAACTTTGACAGGAGCTCAACTTAATTATGCAACCACTGAAAAGAGCTTCTGGCTGTTGTCTTTGCCATTGATAAATTTAGATCTTATTTAGTTGGAGCTAAAATAATTGTTTACACTGATCATGCTGCACTAAAATATTTGCTCACTAAAAAAGATGCTAAACCTCGCCTGATTAGATGGATCTTATTACTCCAAGAATTTGACTTAGAAATAAAAGATAAAAAGGGAGTAGAAAATTCTGTTGCTGATCACTTGTCTAGAATGTATTTTAAAAAGTCCGCAGGAAACCCCATCAATGATTCACTCCGGGACGACATGCTCTACGGGATTAACAGGTCTGACCCCTGGTACGCAGATATTGTTAATTTTATGGTTTCAAGGTATGTACCACCAGGAGCAAACAAGAAGAAGCTTATTCAAGAAAGTCGTTCACATATATGGGATGAGCCATACCTCTTCCGAGTATGCTCTGATGGCTTACTTAGGAGATGTGTGACCACTGAGGAAGGATGGAAGATCATCGACAGATGTCATTCATCACCATATGGTCACTATGGAGCATTCCGCACACATTCAAAGATCTGGCAGTGTGGATTCTACTAGCCTACAATGTATGAAGATACGAAGCAATATATCAGAAGATGTGGGCCATGTCAAAGACACGGAAACATAAATACAAGGGATGCAATGCCACTCACCAACAACCTTCAGATTGAGCTCTTTGATGTCTGGGGAATAGACTACATGGGACCAATTCCTCCATCAAAGAAGTGCGAGTACATCTTGGTGGCAGTTGACTATGTCTCCAAGTGGGTAGAGGCATTACCTTGCAAGCATGCCGACAACATCAGTTCAAAGAGGATGTTTGAAGAAATTATATTTCCAAGATTTGGAGTCCCCAGAGTAGTGATAAGTGATGGAGGAGCACACTTCATCGACAAACGCTTCAAGCAATATCTATCAAAACATGGAATCCGTCACAACGTCGCTACCCCCTATCATCCTCAGACAAGTGGCCAAGCAGAGACTTCCAACAAACAAATCAAGAATATTCTTCAGAAGACAGTAAATGAAATGGGAACGGCGTGGAAAGACAAGTTACCCGATGCACTCTGGGCATACCGAACAGCATACAAGACCCCAATTGGAATGTCTCCATACCAATTGGTGTACGGGAAGACTTGCCATCTACCTGTTGAACTAGAGTTCAAAGCACACTGGGCCATAAAGAGATGGAATATGGACCTAGATGCTGCTGGAGATTATAGAAGAATGCAACTATCAGAATTGGAGGAATGGCGAGAGAAAGCATATCACAATTCGAAGATCTACAAAGAAAGAGTCAAAAGGTGGCATGACAAGAGAATCAAGAAGAAGGAGTTCACACCCGGAGATAAGGTATTACTTTTTAATTCCAGGGTGAAGCTTTTCGGGCAAGGAAAACTCCGGAGCAAATGGGAAGGACCATTCAAGGTAATTAATTCATCATCCCACGGAGCTATCACACTTCAAAATGACGAAAGTACGTTATTCAAGGTAAATGGTCAACGTCTTAAATTATTTTTAGAGCCCAATAAAGAATTAGAAGAAATAGACGTAGTCCATTTTTACCTTCCCATGGAGAATTAGAGCCCCACCTTTTTAGTCTGATGTTTTTGGGTCATATATATACTTTTCTAAATAGTTTTGCATCTAATAATGCGCTCGAGGAAGTGGACCCACAGAGGGGCCAGAGAGAGGGCGAGCGCCCAGATCAGGTGGGCGGGCGCCCAGCTCCTGTTCCCCCTCGGTCCCGACTTTCTCTGTTATGGAAAATGCACTTAAGGAAATCCGAATAATCTCTCAGATTGGAAGCTTCGCAAGCACATCGACGGGAGCAACCCGAACAACCCATAGAGGTACTTTTTGACCCCTATATAAACAGACCCCTGACCTCAGTTTTCAAACACCAAGCCATCAAGCCTTCTCTTCTTCTTCAATTAGAGCTTGATTAGTTCCTTGCTGCTCCAATGGCCGAGAAGTACCACGATGATTGGGAAGTCGTCCCCTTCAACCTCAACATGGAGCCGGTGGAAGACCCCGATGCCCGTGCTCTCGTCCCGGCCAACACAGAGCGACAGCTAGAAGCCATGCCATTACGCCAACGCAGCTCCGCCCAATCCTACCATGCTCAACCAGTTCTCACCGCACCGCCACAACCCCTACTCCTCAAGGGATCATCATCTAAGACGAAGACCACCATCAAGGTGCCAACCGACACAAGGATCCTTCCACCTAGACCCAATGAGAGAGTCGTTGGAGTCAAGACCAACCGGAGCGGCGAGATCAGCAGCGTACGCTACACTACGGACGAGGAAAGGCCTTACTTCGAAGGGATTAGAGCAGCCAAAGTCCGTTTCATCCCTCCAAAGGCAGCCCCGAAGCATGCTCTCAATGCTTTTGAGACACCTCCCAAGCGTCGCAAGACTATAATGGATATTGATGAGGACGTTCGCAGACTAGACAGAGTTATCATAGACCTCCAGTCCTCGATTAATTCCCTCACTAGGCAGCTCTCTAACCACAACACCATCATACTCGGCCTTAGGAAGGATATTGCCAGTGCCAACAAGAAGATTAAGGAATTAGAGCGCCGCTAAGTTATCTAGATTAGATCTTGAGGCAATGCATCTTAGTCATCTATCTTTAAATTCGGTTTAGGTTTACTATTATTATCAGTTTACTACTATCGTCAGTTTGCTACTAGTTATTTGTAATAAATGCCTCAAGATTAATAAAGAATATTATTATTATTATTATCATTATTATTATGTCTCGTGTGTCTCTACTTTATTTTTTGTGCAAGAAAGCAGAAAACAAGTATGGGGGAGATCCCTCGACATGCCAAACACACTCCGACTACACCACTCCATGATTTAGGTACACACTGTGCACACTTTACTTTACACATACACATATCTTGGATTATGCAGAATACTGTTTCCGACATGACAAATTAAAAAGATTAAAATATTTCTAATCATGATTAATCTCAATCTGTGATATTTCCTAAAAACTTGCAATTATTATAAAATCATTTTAAAACCCTGTGTTACTTAAGATAGAGTGAAATATAAGATGGTAGAGTTTCTTATTCTTGATATCATTGTTGCTTGGAGAATTTATTTCAAAATCTTTAAAATTCTAGCTACCATCCTCAGTGTTTTATATGCCTGATAAAAAACTGAAAATACTAATTATGATTATAAAAGCTATCTACTCTGTATTGAGTTTGTTCAAAATGAGTTAGACCCTTGTTGAGAGATTTATGATGCTCCTAAGATCAAGACATTTATTCAGAAAGATTCACTCTTCCGAAGTATTATTGCATTAGAGGCATGGGCTATGCAAAAATAAAGATATTTTCGAGGAAATAAAAAGGAGCAAGTGCTCGACAACCTCGCAGGAAGAATAGACAAGTGTCCGGCAGTAGAATTTGGGATACCTCGGTATCCATTAAAAAAAAGAGAAAAAAATGATAACCCATGGTCCCTCTATTAAGCAATATGCCAGCAAGAGTTGACAAAGATTTTAATTTCCAAAGTCTTTGATCTAAGAGTATGACATTCCCCTCCTCGGATCCCATTTTGATCAGGCAATAAATGCAAAGTAAGTATGCTTAAGAATTTTTGCAAATTAAAACAGCCTCAATGAGATATATAAAAGATAATGAGTGATCTGAGAGAACCTATGAGGATAAAAAGGTATGCTAGCTTTCTTTCAAAATTATACAAAAACTCCAAGTAACAGGATTGAGAAGAAAGGATCTTTACTCTTAATCATATACTTTCCTAACTACAATACACAGAGGAATTTTAATACCCTGCAAATATAAAGAATGTTTTAGAATGTTTTACCCAAAAAATTGTTCTTAACCATCCTTTTCTCGAGGACGAGTAAAAGCCTAAATACCAGGGTATTTGTTGACGGTTCTTAAGTATCAATTTTAATTATCAAATAAACAAGAGAAAGGACCAATATGCAACCAACACCTAGAATTAGGGTTTGATCTGATAGAATTCCACGAGTTTTGTTGTTTATCTGTTTCTGTAGGGGGTTATCAGGAAATAAGGAAGAAAGGCCCACAGGTCGGGATTACATAGAGATATCAACGCAGCGCGCGATTTTCTACCATCTAGAAGACTCCAGAAGCCACGGGAAGAAAGCAGAGGCCGAAAGGGGCCAGGCCCAGGGCGCCCGCCCTGGTGACCTGGGCACCCGCCCCCTACTGGATTCCATTCGAGACTCTCTTCGCACACGATGTTCCACCGACATATTGGATCAAGAATAACGTAGTACCACCTCGCCTACCGACCGAAAAACGCATAGAGGAGGAGGACTATATAAGGAGACCCCCCTGGCCCCTGGAGAAGACAAGAAATTATCATAGAGATTGAGGGGTTCCCTCGAAGGAAAACCTCTTCTCTAAGTAATATTTCTTTTTAGGCTGAGCAACCAATGTAAAGTAGAAATAGATCTTCTAGTTTCTACTAGATTGAGAGAGATAGAGTGGAGGTGTAGATTGGAGGAAGCCCGGCCTGTCGGTGTCTACTCCAAGCTTGTACCTGCGGGATCAAGTTCTCCTAACCCGAAGCTTGCTCCTAGGATTCTTCAGTATTTCAACTTCTAAATTCTAGTAAGTTCTTGTTTTATTGTTCTTCTGGTTTATGAGTTTGCTTTAATCTCTTCGCGTAGAGTTTAGAGTAATCATTACTGGCGTAAACGTGGTGTTTAGGCTGGGGTACTCATAGATATTCCCTGACTAGCTAGACCGTGGTAGTAGTGAGGAACGTGACAATTCCGAGTTACCTTTGCAGACCATATCTCGTTAGCAGGAAGGATAGGGTTTATAGGTGCGGGTTGAACATCCTTTGTGGTGTCTAGATTCCGTTAGCCTCCCCAATAGAACAGTAGATCATCCTTACCAAGGTTAGAAGGAGACTACGGTTGCAGTCTTCTCTATTTATCACTCACATCGAGACACATTCTTTGTTGCCTAAAGGGTTAGTAGTAATAGACCGGTTAGTCAGATGCACTCTTTCTCCTAGTGGTAAAAAATAAATACGATACTCTGGATAATTTCCCGGGTGAAGTGCTCACCGATATCCGTGTGCTTGAGGATCAATTCCTTATTGCGTTCCCAAATATCAACAGTAAGTCATCACAAGAAGTGGCTACATCAAGCTTAGCAACATGGTTAGTACCAACATGTGTTTCATTAATGACAATATCATAAGCAAGCTCAAGGTTATTATTGTTCACTTTTAAAGTTGTGAACTCTTCCTTCAACACTCTATGTCTAGTAATGAGCTCATCATGCACACTCTCAAGTTTATCATGTTTTTCTTTGAGCTCTTTTAAAGAGAGTTTGAGCTCCTTGAGTTTGGTGGTCATGATTTCATTTTGATCTCTAAGCTCATCACTAGACTTAAGCTTTGCAAGAAGAGATTCATTTTCATTTTCAAGCTTTTCATTTTCACTTCTTGTCTTTCTTATGATTTTTGAATATTTGTTTAGCAAGTTCACAAGCTCATCATAAGAAAGTGTTTCAAACTCACTATCACTCTCCACTACTCTCATCCTAACTTTCTACCTTTCGGTCACCCTTAGCCATGAGGTATAGGTGTGTAGAGGATGAAGATGATGGAGAAGATGGTGGAGATGAAGCATCAATAGCAATGGCGGCCACCTTCTCAACATCACTATCATTGCGGGAGGAGTCACCTTTGAGCTTTCAATGTCGGTAAGCTATCACCAACAATGTATGCCTTGTCATTCTTTTTCTTGTGGTACTCCTTCTTCTTGCCACCTTTCTTCTTGAATGACTTCTTATCATTCTTCTCATCATCATTTGAGTCATCTTGGTCCTTGTTCTTCTTCTTGTATTAGTCCTTCTTGGGTTTAGGACATTGATGAGCAAGATGACCAAATTCACCACAATTGCAGCAATCCATCTCAGAGATGGGCTTTCTCTTGCTACTAGTGAAGAACTTCTTCTTCTTGGAGTCAAAGTTGACTCCATTCTTGTTGAGCTTCTTAAGCATCTTGGTGGTTCTTCTCACCAAAAGAGGAATGGTGGCATCTTCATCACTTGAAGTTGATGATTCAACTTCAATCTTCTTAGACTTGCCCTTGTGAGAGGCCTTGAGAGCCATGTCCTTCTCCTCTTTCTTCGATGATGAGGAGCTATCTTGGGGGTTGATGTGCATGTATATCTCATGAGCATTGATCTTCCCCAAGATGGATGTTGGCATGGTGGTTGAGAGATCCCCTTGATGAAGCATCGTGACTCTGTGCCCATATTTGTCAATGGGTAGGACACATAGTATCTTCCTCGCCACATTTGCCGGACTCATCTTGTTAAGTCCAAGTCCATTTAGCTCCTCTATATTGACATTTAAGCGAGAATATATTTAATTAGCATTTTCTTTTGGAAGCATCACAAATGTATTAAGCTTGTGCAAAACAAGATGAAAGTGTTCCTCATGCTCACTCTTGGATCCCTCATGGAGCGCGCAAAGTTCCGTCCATAGTTCATGGTTGTTCTTGTGGTTCCACACACGGTTAAACACCTCTATGCAAAGACCTCTAAAGATATGGTTTTTGGCCTTTGCATTCCACTTTTTGTTTGCTTGCTCAAGTGGAGTAAGAGCGGTGTCCTTAGTCAGAGGAGTAAATCCTTCGGTCGCGGCTTTTAGGCACTTGATATCGCAAGCCTCAACATATGACTCCATCCATATTTTTCAATACGAAAAGTCATCACCCTAGAACATGGGTGGCAGTCCATCCCCGAGAGACATCTTTCTCTAGGCGGTGAAGCCTAATTTATGAGCACTAGGCTCTGATACCAATTGAAAGGAACAAGATGCCCAAGAGGGGGGTGAATTGGGCTTCTCTAAAAATTTAAGCAACCTATAAGCCTCAATTCAACCCTTGTGGATAGCAACCCTTTTGGATATAACTGTTCTGATTTGAGAATTTGCTCTGAATTTGAAAGTAGCAACTACTTTATCTAAGTCTAGGTAATTGACGAATATGATATAGAAAGGTCTAAGTTGCTATTATCTTATTCCAAAATATACTTGAAATCTAGAGATTTATATTTTGAAAACTTAAAACTATTGCATGATGAGATCCTATGTGATGAGAGCTTTAGTTCCTACCACAGCTATATATACATATTTGTTACAATAGGAAAATCAGCTCATAAGCTACTTGTTTTGTGTTGAGTTTGGTCAAGCTGTGTTAGACCCTTGTTGAGAGTGAAAGGATCAAGATGCCCAAGAGGGGTGAATTGGGCTTCTCTAAAAATTTAAGCAACCTATAAGCCTCAATTCAACCCTTGTGTCTAAGTGTATTCTAGAGAGCTACTGGATAAAAGTTTTGCAACCTAGTTCCAATCCTATTCTAGCACGGCAATTCTATGAATGTAAAGTACTCAAAGTAAATGCTAGAATGTAAAGGATGAGAGGAAGAGGAATGTGGCAATGTTTTGTCGAGGTATCGGAGAGTCGCCACTCTCCACTAGTCCTCGTTGGAGAACCTGCACATGGGTATTGCTCCCCTTGGTCCGTGCAAGGACCAAGTGCTCTCTATGGGCTGATTCTTTGACACTCCGTCACAGTGAGTCACCCACAACCGCTCATAAGCTTGACATTAGCCACCCACAAGAACTCTGGGTGATCTTCATGCCTCCAATCACCACTAAACCATCTAGGTGATGGCGATCACCAAGAGTAACAAGCAATGAACTCTCACTTGACCCAAACAAGGCACTAGAGAGTGGTGGATGCATACTTGAACTCTTGGAACTCACTAGAGAAGGATTCTCTCAAGAAGTCACTCAATTCTCAACCCTCTCTAGGCTCTTGCTTCTCTCTTGCACCACCAGGTGTTTATCAGCTGAACAAATGGGCAAGAGAGCTCTCTTGGATAAGGTGGAGGAGCATAAATACTCCCCATCAAGTCCAAGGGCTGGCCAGTCGAATTCAACAGAAAATGAGTGCACCATACGCACTTTATGTTGCACCGGACGCACTCTGCAGAGAGTCTCCTACAACACTAACGGCTAGATGTACTTTGCACAACTGCACACACTAGACGCTCTTCAACCGTCCAGTGTCCTCACGCGTGAACTGTCTGATGAGAAACTAGTTTTGCAATCCTCTCTAGGTAAGAGACCGGACGCACCCTATAGAGTCTGGTGCATGCGGCCGGTGCCTAACCCTAGGCACTCAACGCGCTGGCTCAACTCCAGCATACACCGGACGCACCAACAGTCAAACTATGGCATCTGGTGCCAGCATCCGGTGCTACTACTCAACCAAACCTTCGTCGAATCGTGAACTTTCCAAAATAAAGTTTGATTCTCTTAACCTAAGGACTTTCTTAGAGCTGCCTAGTGCTAGATTTTATCAAGTGTGTCACAGAACCGACCAAATTATAAGAGTTCAAGTGCAGAAACGATCAACTGGCAATCAAGTTTCCAGACTTGAGCCCGTATAATCCCAGTAGTCTACCGAAATCACGAAGGACTTCAAACCAACTTGCAACAAACCAAGATCGTAATAGTTCAACATAATACAGTGAATGTTACATAGTCAAACATTGCCGTCGAAGCGGCACCACATCGGAGTTACTTAGTTATTACAACATAAGTTCATAGTAGCGGAAGCAAAATAGTTCACAACACACATTCATTTCACAAGTTCTTGTTACTGCTAGAGTCTCATGCCATCCATCAAAAGCAACAAGTACGAAGTCGTTAGAGAACCATGCCCAACGGTTTAGTCCTCAGCCCCAGCGGGATGGAGACAGGTCTTGCAGAAGCCATCATAAAAGATATCATCTGCAATAGGTGGAAATAAACCCTGAGGACAAGGATGTACTCAGCTAGACTTACCCGTCTAATAAAACATAAAAGACACCAAGGATCATGCAAGTCTGAGTAATAAGTGTAGCTGGCTCGACTCGACATTTGCCAAAAGCTTAAGAGGATACTATACATTTGTAAAAAGCATCATATTAGTCATCATTAGCGTACCACTAAATTAGCACCTAGACTAAGCACTTCACTTTGATTATTACAAACAATAATAACCATATCAAGTTCATCATATGTTCTTCCTTGCTATCATCATATCATTATCTAGAACCATAGTACTTAGTGAATGCTACGTTTGCCGCTGCTCTGTCAAGTTCTCACTATCCGGGAGAGACGGCGATTCGAATCGATTCCTATCCAGCTGGAGGGTTATTCCTAGCACTCACCCAAGCATCCCCCGTCAGAGAGCAAGCGGGTCACCTTTGGTACGACTCAGGAATCGCGGCTCCGATCAGCGCCGCACTCCCAGGGCTACCACTCTGCCAGGGAGGTCAGGACTTTTAACTCACCTACCTTTGGGCTTACGCCAATGGTCCCCCACACACCAAACTTCCTCCGGTAGTGTGTACTTTATACTTGTCGGTCTTCCGGCCTGAGTCATACTACTAGGCTTCGCGGTCGGAACGAGTTATCCGGCCAACTAAGTGTTAGGCATGCGTTCAACATGACAAGAGGACATACAACGATCGGTTCTTAGCTACCACAGATGGAGTTACTACAACCTTGCAAAACTCCTCCCGGCTTAAGTCATTTTAATCAGGTTCTTTTCCATGATAGCACATATAGTCAATCGTGATCCGACACAACCCTATTTCGCGCAGGTGACAGGATATCACCCGACTTCTACCAGTTAAAGCATGGCTAAGCTGCTACTCGATCCTAACTCTATAATCAGGTAGTGGTAAGATATCTAGACAAGGAAAAGAGTATAATGCAGCAAGGGTTTCATCACAACTCCTATACGTAATGCATCAATAGACATAACATAATCAAGTATACTTTCGAAATTAAAGTGGGAGACTTAAGATTCTCCGGGGCTTGCCTTTCACTAACGAGGCTGGCTCATGATTAGGGCACTCGACCTCCTCTGCTGGCTCTTCGTGTCCAGCTGGCTGGACCTCCCCTTCCGGACTGATCTCCTGGCCTTCGGAGTTCGCTTGATGGAGCTCGAACGAAGCGGTCGCTTCCGGTGCACCTATTGCATGCACGATGAGTAAGAAATGTGTGCATACTAGATGAGCATGAATGCTTGGTAACATAATTAGAACTTCACTGGACACTCATTTACGGAGTAACTCCCAAAACAAGCTCACACAAGATAACTAAGAGCATCTCCAACAACTTGGTAAAATTCACTTGTCAAATCTTGAGTTATAGCAAGTTGCTAATTTGTTTAGCAAAAGAAAAAGGATGTGTCTCCAATAAGTTGCTATTCTCACTTGGTAAAAATAGAGGATGACAGATGGGACCCGCTCACTTGGTAAAAGAATATGTGTCTCCAACATGGTGCGCTCGGGATAGCAACTTGACAAATCTCGGCAGTAGAAACCTCTTGATAGCAACTTGGGAAATTTAGCAAGTTGAGATAAGGAGTTGTTGGAGGAGGATTTTTATGCTTTTAGCAAATTTGGTAGGATAGCATGTTGAAATACCAAGTTGATGGAGATGCACTTTAGCAAGATTTAGCAAGTCAAACCATAGACAGCAACAACCAAATAACAGAGCAGCCCACGGAATAAATTATAACCAAAGCTCTACGGATCCAAAAAACATGAATGAGGACATTCTGGAAATCTTATGATTTTTTTTACATTTTATCTTTAGACATCATAGCAAGATTCACAAGTTTAACAGGTCAATTAGACAAAGTTCTAGGTTCTGTCCCAGAAAAACAGAGAACACCTATTTCTGAAACCCAACTTGGAAGAGCCATAACTTTTAAACTACTGTACCAAATGATCCCAAATTTTAACTACAGCTAGTTCATAAAGTTTACAACATCTTTGATTAAGACAAGTCTTCCAGAAAACCAAGTTATGATCAAGCAAAGGTCAGATTACTCCCTTGCTGTCCAGAACAGCTTATGAACCTTTAATTAATTATTTGATGACATAGACAAAACATATTTAGTGCCAACCAAATGGCTTACAAGCACAAGCATAGCCTAAGATTACCAGAACATCACATGTTGACCACTAAACATTCAATAACATGGCATTTATTAATTTAATTCCATAAAAGGACATAATTCCAAGATACTAGCAAAAGTGCTCAGAAAAATCTACAAACATTACAGAAGCACAGGCATAGCATCTTGACATTACCATAAAATTTTCAGAATAATTGCACATGCCAAACTTAAGATAAGCATTTAACATATAACATGGTGCTTATTTCATAAATTAAGAAACATGGCTTAGATAGTGTCAAACAACAGATTTCAGATTATTTACATGTTACTATTACTATGAACAAGTTTGACACCAAAGTAGAACACCAGCATAAGCACCAAACATTTGTTATGATTTAAATATGAAAACAAGCCATAGGATCAACATAAATTACATATCAGAGATACAATACTCCAAAAATCATGAAATATTTATCATAGCATTCTCATATCACTCAGAGCCTACCATAAAACTTTCACAGCAAAAGGAGCAGTATACCAAAAGATATGAATTTATACTTAAATAACAAGATTAAATTATAACAATTATTTTTCCTAGAAACCATGGTGCATATTATATTTTTATTAAAAACTAGCCATCTCATAGATCCTTACAAAATCTGTTTCACAATTTTTGGATCTCAGAAACTGGAGATATGATTTTTGCAAAAATAGCAAAAACCCTAATTTCAAACAAAGGATAAAGAGAGACTAAGAGGGGGACCCCGCAGGTTAACGGACCCCACCCATAAGTGACCTGAGAGAAGAGGCGAGACTTGACCGCCGGAGATCTCGTCGACGGCCAAGAGCACCATCGTGCGCCTCACTCCACTCCGCGACGATTGGTACCAGAAACCCGAACTCTACCGCACCCTAGGGACCTCGCCCTCGCGAATGGCGGCACGGCGGTGGTGTGCGGCCGACCGCCGGCGTCTCTGGTCGGAGACCGGGTGAAAGAAGATCCCGACGAGCACCAGCATGACTCAGCGGAGCTTTAGGGACAAGAATGAGGAGAAATGGTGGACTACAGAGCCCTGGCCACGACACCGGTGACCACAGCGGAGCTCCGGCGAGGTAAGCTCGTGACAGAGAGGACAATGCGGCCTTGCCGAGGCGCGGCAGCCACAACCAACACGACGACGGTGAAGCGGGGAAGCTGGCGGAGCACTGGGTGGAGTCGCTCGGCCGGAGGTGTCGAGACGTGAGCGCGTGAGCTCACCGAAGCAGCGGCGGCGACGCGGAGAAGACGATGAGCGCGAGAGAGGGCGAACCAGAGGGGAAATGGCAATGTCCACGCGATCGGGGGCATCGTGGCGACCTAGAGGACGTGTTGGGAGCGGACAAGCGGGACCAACGACGATGTACGGATGCCACGAGTCCAAACACGCGGCGTCACCGGCGAGCTCCTCCCCACTGACGCTGCCTCCATTCAGTTACAGAGCCAACTGAAACTCGATTTTGAACTTCGATTATCTCCTAAACAGATCGATGATTTTGCTAGCTAATTGCTCCATGCTGTAGAGCTACATGAGGACTTCAACTTTGCTTACAAGATCCAAACTTGATTCGGCCTGGATTTCAAACTGGAAGCTAACCAAACCACCCTCGAGCAAACTGGTGTGATCCCAGACTTAGAAAAATTTCTAAGTGAAATCACACTTTAGCATAGAATGACATGACCCAAGGTAAATGATGATCATGATATGCTTATGAAGATGATGATGCTCATGTTATTCATGTGAATGATGCAACCATAACACTGTGGTGTTACAGCCCTCCCCCTTACAAAAATCTCGTCCCAAGATTTGGAAGCTTACTGATTTTCAAAGAAGGTTTTATAAACTTCTTTTAAATAGTCCACTGTTTCCCAAGTGGCATCTTCCTCCCCGTGGTTACTCCACAACACCTTGTAGAACTTAACCACACGATTGCGAGTCACCCGTTCCTTGCGGTCAAGAACCGCTACAGGTTTCTCCTCATACACCAACTCAGATTTCAACTTGATGAACTTCCACTTGTTCTTCTAGAACACGAAGGCATTTCTTCAATTGTGATACATGAAAGACAGGAAAAATAGCTCGAAGCTCAACTGGTAGTTGAACTTTGTATGCCATGTTCCCTTTTATCTCGAGAATCCGATAACGCCCCACATATCGAGGCGCAAGCTTTCGCTTGACTCCGAACCTTTGTACGCCTTTCATCGGAGACACCTTGATATACACATGGTCACCGACTGCAAACTCAATCGGCTTCCTTCTCTTATCAGCATAACTTTTCTGACGAGCTTGAGCAGCTTCTAGATGTTGCTGGATGGTACGAAGTTGCTGCTCTGCTTCGTTCATGAAATCGATGCCATAATACCATCGCTCCCCGGATTCCACCCAATTCAACGGGGTTCGACACTTTCGACCATACAGGGCTTCAAATGGAGACATCTTGATGCTCTCTTGGTAACTTTTGTTATAAGAGAACTCAGCTAATGGTAACCACTTTACCCAAGAACCTTTTGAAGAGAGAGCACATGCCCTCAACATGTCTTCTAGGATTTGGTTAACACGTTCAGTTTGGCCGGCTGTTTGAAGATGATATGCAGAACTACGGAACAAGTGAGTACCAATTTGCTCATGAAGACACTCCCAAAAACGGGCGGTGAACTGTGGTCCACGATCTGATATGATAATCCGAGGCACACCATACTGACGGACAATGTGGTCGAAGTACAACTCTGCATATTGATGTGGACGATAATCAGTTCAAACTGGAATAAAACGATCAACCTTGGTCAAGCGATCACTCACCCAGATAGAGTCATAACCCTTAACAGAAGTCAGGAGTCCAGAGATAAAATCCATACTAACTTCTTCCCATTTCCAACCAGGAATTGACAAGGGTTGAAGTAAGCCTGCTTTCATGTGAACTGCCTTCACATGACAACAGTTATCACAACGAGCAACAAAAGTAGCAATCTCCTTTTTCACTTTGTCCACCAAAACAGAGGTTTCAGATCCTGATACATCTTACTACTACCAGGATGGATAGACAACTTGGATGAATGAGCTTCAAATAAGATCTGATTTCGCAGCTCACGGTCTTTTGGGACCATAAGTCGATCTTTGAACCATAGGATTCCGTTCTCATCGACTCGGAAATGCTTGGTTTCTTCTTCTTTCATTTTCCTCTTTATATGGTAGATGCCTACATCTGTTTGCTGCAATTCGATGAGTCGATTGCGAAGAGAACTCTCCAGAGCAATCTGATGGAGCACTAGCGGGTGCATAAGACGTGACAATGATGGATCTTCCATCAGAACTGAATGATAGTGCGCTTTCCAATTCAAGGCATCCGCAACCACGTTTTCCTTGCCCGGATGGTAGTGCACTTGAAGATTATAATCTTTAATCAACTCAAGCCACCTTCGCTGTCGCATGTTCAATTCAGGTTGAGTGAAGATGTACTTGAGACTCTTATGATCAGTGAAGATATTGCACCGATTACCCAGCAGATAGTGTCTCTAGATTTTCAAAGCATGAACAACCACAGCCAATTCTAAGTCATGAGTAGGGTAATTGACCTAATGCTTTTGAAGTTGGCGCGAGGCATACGCGATAACACAACCTTCTTGCATCAACACACAGCCCAGACGGTTACCCGACGCGTCACAAAAGACATCGAAGGGCTTCTCGATATTGGGTTGAGCTAGGACAGGAGCTGATGTCAGCAATGTCCTCAACTTGTGGAATGCCTCTTCACATTCAGGCGTCCACAAAAACTTCTCATCCTTCTAAAGTAGGCGAGTCATAGGCTTGGATATTTTTGAGAATTCTAGAATGAAATGACGGTAATTGTAACAGAACCGCCCAATTTACAAGAGATCAACTATGAAAAACTCCCGCCAAAGCAGTTGTTTTAACATAATCGAACTCTCATAAACCCGGTAGTCCATGAAATCACGAGGGATTTCAAACCAACCATCATACAAGCCAAGATCGTAGTGATTCAACATAACAAGTCACATGTTACATCCATTTCACAAGTAGTTTGATATACATCGGAGTTCGAGATAGTTATTACAACTTGAGTTGAAAAGTAGCGGAAGCAAAGTAATTTGAAACTAATATTGCCCTTATTTCAAATACATGCCAGTATCCAGGTCAACTCCAAGAAAAGCAACATAGATGAGGTAACTAAGAAGGATCATGCTCATGATCTTACTCCTTTAATATGGTAGGAGTCATCCAACTCTTGCAGTAGCCATGATACATCACAACCTGCAACAAGTGGGAATAAACCCTGAGTACGAGAAGGTACTCAGCTAGACTTACCCGTCATAAACCAGAAATAATACGACACCAAGGAGTATGCAAGGCTTTATTGGTGGAGCTAGCTTGACTACACTTTTTTGCATAAAAAGCTTAAGTTGCAACTAAGTAACCTTTCAGGTATTTAGCTCAAGTTAATAATCATTACCTGTCATCTATATTAGCACCTGTACTAGAGCAATCACTTGATTAAGATACAATAGTAGTACCCATAATTGATGTGGCATTTCCAACATCATCATCATACCATAACCATCCAAGTGCTCCATAAACATTACTATAATGACGAAGCTCAAGTCAAGTGCTCACTATCCAGGAGCGATGGCGATTCGAATCGATTTCTAACCAGCTGGCGAGTTTATTCCCCACACAAACCACACTCACTGATCAAGTGAGCTACAAATCACCGTATTGCACTATCCAGGACCAATTCGCGGGTTCGACAGGCACCGCCCGTACCCGAGGACCGTTCCGGCGACCGAGGTATCCAAGGTTGCACGCCGCGCCCTCGTCGTTCTCCTCAACCATCACCAATACAGCGTGTACATCGGGCCGATTCCCGGCCCAGATAGTGCTCAGGCTTCGCGGTCGGAACGACTTATCCTTCCAGCTAAGTGTGGGGCATGCGTTCAACATGAAAAGAGGGCCGTCAACGATCGGACCTTAATCGACACAGGCGGGGATAGATAGGCACCCAAGACCTCCATGTCTTGTTACTTCTCTATCATCGTCCCGCCCGGTCCCCAATTATTCATCCTCATCACTTGGTTATTTCCATGATAGCATATATAGCCAACCTTTTTAGGTATCCGCCTATCTCGCTCAGGTGACAGGACATCACCTGGCTTCTACCGATCTAAGCATTTAGATTCGATCCTGAATCTACATAGGGTCATAGGTATATTTACTGGACAAGGAGTGATATATGCAGCAAGGGTTTCACCCAACTCCTATGCTTAATGCAACAATACATATATAACATATATTCTCAATTGCATTCAAAAGTAGTAGGAGAATTATAATGCTCCGGGGCTTGCCTGGGATCAACACGGAGTCAATTCAGTTAGTTGCTCCATCTTGATGACATCTAAGGTCACAACACTTGTTTAGTCCTTCCACCTTCGGGTTGGGTCCACCCAACACCGTCTTCGGGTTTGTTCCCACATCAAGACCTTCACGTGATTCATCTAGCGCACCTAGATGAGATGCAAGATGCAAGTGCATGAATATGCAGAATAGTGACACAACATGCATTACATAAAAGTATGCAAGACACATGCCTCTAAGTTATTTAACTAACATCACACAACCAAATATTTAGAAAACATATCAATCACAACACAAGTTTAACAAGTTTACAAGTGTATTACTTAATCACCACTAAAGACATGAATCATACTTAGCTCACACAAAGTAAAGCAATCAAGCATTCATGTATTTCAGCAATTATAGACATACATGCAACAACTCAGTAAATAAATCATAACTGGAGTTACACATCTCCAAAAACTATGGAATAGGACATTCTGGAAATATTATCAAATTATCTACAATTCATCTTTAATCATATTAGCATGATTAACAAGTTAACCAAGTCAAACATGCATGACCATATAATCTGGTCCAGGAACTTACAGAGAACAAGCATTTCAAGGGATGAACTTCATACTACTGTAACTCATAAACCACTTAGCCAAATGATATGCAACTTTACCACAAGATATGTTAATAAATTATCTACATATTTTATATAGACAAGTTGCACAAGAAACATCATTTATATCATGAAATTAGTTGCACAATCAAAACTGCTCATGCTGCCCAAACAGTAGGGGTACAATTACACACAGAAAACTGATAGGCAATTCAAAGCAGCATAACTGGAGTTGTAGACCTCCAGCAAACATAATTCTTATATTTGTGGAAAGCTTATAAAGTTACCCACAACTTTCTTATTATCATCTAAATATGATTCCACAGTTAACAAGGTCAATTAATCCCATGAAGGCATCTCTGTCCAAAACATAGACAGAATCTGTTATGCTACATTAAACAGCTATAACTTGAGGTTCACATGTCCATAATTTATGATTGTGTACTTTCTAGAAAGCTTACGAAATTGTGAACAACTTTGTTATAAACATCTAGAGCTAAATCTACCACTAACAAGGTCTTACATTACAAAAAATGCAATTCTATCTGGGTTTAGACAGAAACTGTAACAGTAATTCAAACCACTATAACTAAACATGTGCTTAACCAAAAATTGTGCTATTTATATTTTTGGAAAGCTTATGAAAATTACTAAAACTTATATATTTTTATCCAGGCAAGATTCACAACTTAACTGAGCCAAACAATACAAACATGCAGATCCACTCAGAATAGGAGCAAAGGAACACAGGACATTTGTTATTTTTATAACTCTTAATCTGCCGTTCCTAAATTCAAGAAACAATTACCAGAAATCAACTATCATATGGAAAGCATGTTGCAATATTGCCACATTTCTTTGAGCCATATTACAGCAGTTATGAAAAAGACAAATATAACAAGCAGTTAAAACCTAACTGCATAAATCTAGTTTTACGACTAAAACTTCAAACTAAACCATCCCATATCATAGATCTACTGCATAGAGAATTTCATAAGAATTCCAAAAAGTCCACAATTGCTATTTTACGATTTTTCTACAATTTACTATGCATTTCCAAATTTGATACACGAAATCTGCAAAAACAAAAGATAAAGGAAAACGACTTTGCACCAGAAACCCTAAGTTTTCCACGAATCAACCGCAGTCCAAACACACTATTCATATGTGCTATGAGTTCTGCAGAAAACCCCCTGGCTTTAGTCGAATTTGAGCACGAGGCCCTTGGTCGCGAGCAGAACAGAGGACACGTCACCGGAGCTCCTGTTTCTGCCGGAGGAGGGCACGTCGACGGCGGGGAAGTTGATGGGGAGCCTCAGGGAGCCCGGGCGCACGCAGGGAGCAGCTCGGCTCGGCAAGACCTCGCCCGCAGCGGCTATGGCCACGAGCAGACGCGGCCACCGCCCTGACAAACTAATGTCGGGGCTACTCCGGTGACTGGAGAGGCAGGGGAAGGGCGCGCCGGGTTTGTGAAGGAGTGGCGAAGGTGATGGAAGGCGCTGCTAGGACAGAGGAGGCGCGGAGGCAAGGGAACACGACGGCGGCTGGAGCTTGCACATCCATGGCGGAGCGAGCTCGCGTTCCCGCGATGGAGGACGAGACAGAGGGCAGCGAGCGAGGGAGAGAGACCGAGGACGGGTGCTCAGCTTGTGCCATTAGGTGAGGGCGCTGGAGGCACGTGGCAGCGGCGCTTGGAAGGGTGGAGGCACAGCTCGCGCATGGCTGCCACGCACAGGACGCGCGTCGACCACAGGCGCATTTCACCGAGCACGTGGCGGGCGACGAAGTAGGGAAGGTGGGACACTGATTCGGGCTATTTCTGGGCTGAATTGGACCTTGGGCCTAAAATGAAGTTTGCTCACCACGTCGTGCACTATAATTTTGATTAAGACACTAAGATCATTAGACCAACAGATTTATAGATAATTAGATGCCAATTCACAAGTGTCAACGTACTGATGGTGATTAGCAGAACCAAGAATTGATGATCGAAACCATGTAAAACTTGATGCAACTTTTTACATGACCTTCACGAAGTAAGTGTCCACCACTTTTATTCTTGGACCAACTTTAGTTGCTTAACAAAAACACGAGAACGCGGCATGCCAACGGGTCGATGTCCGTTTAGCGATAAAATAACTTTTTACTATATTGGGAGCTACTTTTAGATATCCAACTGAACTCCAAATTTGATGATACCTGATCCATTGCTTTCATCAAGAAGAGTACTCCAACTCATATTAAGGAATCTAATTGAGTTACCATATGAATTTGGATGCTAAAATGTCACAAAGAAGCTAACTTTCTGCTGTCACTTTCTGGGACTTGGAATTATTTCTCAGGGATAAAAAGCAGCAGCTGATTCGAACTTGGAGCCTCTGTTTGAACCATTTTCAGGCTGATTTGGTTCTTGACCCTTGAATAAAGTTTCTTCTACAGAAGCAATACTACAACTTTCATTCAGGGTCAAACCTTATAACTGCAACAGAATTTAATCTTTCACTTTGGTCAAAGCAGTAACCCGATAAAGCTCCAAATAGGGTTTTACGCCAATTGAAGCATTTTCTTGACATAAGCTCAACATGAACCCTTCATGAATTTTGTTGTATAATTCATCTAGAGTCATATGAGAAAGTTTGGAAGGTTTGGTTCATGGCTTATGATTCTATTTCCTTAATAGAGCCATTCCAACAAGGATATAACTTATCATTTCATGTGACTTCTTGATTCCAAACTTCACCAAACTTTTCCAGGGACCAACATAGATTGGGATGGATATGAGACACATGGAAAATGTTTCACTAGCATCATCCAAGCATACCTTTTAAAAAGGGCCTATATGTAAGTAAAGGTGCATCATCCAAGTCCAAGTTAGGGCTTACTTTCATAGATTGACTTTGACCTCTTTATTACCACTGAACTTTTCATGTTTGAACTCAAACCTAGTACTTAGCAAGTGACAAACACCTGAGGTGTTACAGCCTTCCCCCCTTAAAAGAATCTCGTCCCGAGATTCGGTGCAAAAGACTTTCAAGGGAAGAAAACAATGTCATCCATCTCCCAACATCAGCGATAATAGTGGGCTACTTTGCTTGGAACATCAGAGAAGCAAACTTGGTCCAAACATTTCATGATACTTGCTCTTCATAGTAAACCTTTATTTGGAGAATCTCCCTTTTTGTTTGACATTAGTGAAGCATTGTTACTTTGGGAGGAATCCAAGACAAACTGTTCCATGTACTTTGTTTCTGGTTGTTTAGAGCCTAAGGAGCTACTTGTACCATTAGCTTCTTTAGTGAAACTAATGCAAGCCATACGAACTTCACACCACTTCACAAGCTTCTATGGGTTGCGCATTAGAGTGATTCCAGGCTCATTCACAAGATTTGAAAAGCAGTCCTCTACCAACATGGTTGGATTACAACTTTTCACGCATGCAGTTCTCTTTCTCTGATGACAACATTGTACTTACCACCTGGTTAAGAGAACGGTGAATGTGATAGCTGACTCTGTTGGTTTCACGCCTTCCATGATCATTTACTTTAATGGGATTCTTGTATCCAAACAACAATAGTTATCTAGGTCGGAACAGATGTAACTTCTTGGGTAACACATAGAAGGTAACCAAGGCATGTAAGAATTGGATAACCACTACTGACAAAGGATGATAGTGGGGCCTATAGGTCTCCAACTGTTGCAAGTGTTCAACCAACTAAAGAAATAATTTACCACCAAGTAGGTTAAGCATGACCTTTCTTCATGATGCAGTTGCATAAGAGTTAGGTTGACTTGTTCCACAGCAAAACCAATCTAGTGCAACTATTTTTGCCTTTGGGGCTTCCTTTTTAGGATCAGTCGGTAGCTCTGGTAATGGAAATATATTGGTTGACACCTTTCAACTCATTGTTGACTCGCACTGGCACAAATGGGTACAAAGAATCTTATTTCAGCATATAAGCATTATCTATGCAGCAAGACATTGCCCATACTATAATCCATGGCACTAAAATCAACACCACTTTATATACGAAGGATGATCGATATCAAAAGGAAGATTGTAGAGTTCTACCCCTTTCAGGTTTTAGTTCATATTTCACCGATTACCACTCACATTTCCATGAACTCTGGTAGAAATACAGATCCATGAGTCTTCCAACCTCTGATCAAAATTCAGCTCAAACGGGCACCATTTGCATAAGCAGAACATATACATACTAAACTTGTTTGGTGCTGAAACGATAGTGTTCCGGACTGACAAGACATCTATCAACTCTAAAGTTTAATTTACTATTTGATGAAATATATCCTTCATGGCTATCAATCCATCATTTCCTTGCTTGAGATTAGCCTTGTTACTAGCAACCAATCAATTGGCTCTCAGCACTAAAATTTCCAAAGCTCCACTCTTAACTACAACAATTGCGGTTGACGCTTAACCATTAGTCACCCTCAAAACTAGGAGATAAGGATTCATGCTAAAGATGGTTGACTGTAGCTGTATGACCATGATGCACATAAAGATCAAGACTTAGGAAAACTATATCATAAGCACAATGGTGATGATCGATGCTTGTCCAACAGATAACTTGTCCAACATTAAGTGTCGTGTGTCCTTTTGGTTTGGCGTGGATGACCAATGTTGCTCATTAAATGGCCATCGTCATTGCAGGGATAGTTAAATAGTGTCACTTGTCTACCATCTCTTGCAGTCCATTAATGTTTATGTCAGTGACCTGTTCTTCAAAGGTTATCCTCTTTGTAACTTCATAGGAAGTTCTCTTACTTGCACGTGAAGTAAGGACCTTCTAATCAAATCTAGATAGATAATTAAGGACAAACTCATGATGAGATGACACATTGGTGTAGTTCTATAATAGAGCCTGGCTAGCAATCAATGATACCAGTGCCTGCCGAGCAGCACAACCATGTGTCGGCCGCCACAAGGGGCTCTCGGTTTCATCACGGCACCATCAATCATTAACCAAGACACCATTACCGAACATACAATCCAAAAGAAATCTCTCATGGCAAAAATTGAGTTGCATAGCAGCGAGCACTTTGCAAAAGAGGGGTATCAAACTGAGATAGTCATGAGATTAGAGGTCCACAAGGAGGTGATTTAAAGATTAAACATAGTACTAGAGAACATAGATCACATGAGATTAAGACGGATAAACACCCAGAGACTCAAGAGAGTTGGAGATGAAATGATTGAGATTTGAAAGATTGAGTCAATACACAGATTAGGGGATGGATACACAACATTCAAGAGCTAACAACCATGCACAAACTTAGGCTCTTTATCATTGGAATCTACTTGGAGACAACCAGGAGAATAAAGTGACATGAGTGTTATTCTAAGATAAGGCTCTTCAACACTCGCATGCTTACTAAGGACAAAAAGGTAACAACTACGACACTACCTGATTAACAACACATCTACTCATGCATCATGGTTTTAAACAAACATGTGAGAACATGAATCACACTATCTCCAACAATCATTACTAAGCACAAAGTTCTGCAGATAAGAAGCAGTCATCTAAAGCAACACTAGTACATCTGAACATACAAAACATAATGGTAAAGTGCTTTTATCTTTTACTTTCTTTTACTAGAAAGGTGTATGTTTCTTCTCTAGTTGTGAAAACAAATTTTTAACTTATGCTTAAAAGACTAGTCATCTTAGAGATGTGCATCATACTGACAGGGTGCATAGATCAACCACAACACGGGCAAAACAAAGCTAATCACACTTTATCTTCAATTATAGCTATTCAAGCAACATGGAGCAAAGCATTTTATCTAACTGCACACAAGCAAGGTGACACACATTAATTTACAAGTTACTTATTGTTAGAACAAAGGTGAGAGAAGCATAGTTATACATAAGGCAACAATCATGATGATGCATGCTTCGTCCTATTCGTCCTCACAAAATTGCCAGGTGGCAATCACGTTCTATGTCGGTGGCATAACACGTACACTCTCGACATATAGCTAGTCGTAATATTCAATTTACGCATTCGTGGTTAGCATACCTGTAGAAAACTCATTTCAGCCCACCCATAGTATGAAACATGCAGTACAAGATTTAAAAGCTATGCTCTCCACACACGCGTATCCCCATACCCGTATGTGTAGTGCTACTACCCACATCATCGTCCTAGCGACGGCATCGCCTCTAAGGACGGAATCACCCATCATGCGGTACCTTTTCATAGGCACATGTAAAATATGCACATGATTCAGTACCAAAAGCACCTACCAAGATCGGCGGTGCATCCGACATGCTCTCACAGCTCACACTTACCGAGGCGTAGAGGGAAAAATGATCCATACATTACCATTCAAATGACTGGCACTCATACTATTACACGCCGTATGAGCAACGAAATAGAAATATGATGCAGAAACCCCCAAGTCAGTACATAAATAAGCCATCTAAAGGTCCTTATTTGGGCATAAAGGAAATGACCACTGGCATACTTAGATAAAACCATTTCAGATTTGAACACACCTATATCTATGATAGCTATAAGCTATCAAAAACTAATTTTAGAAAACAAAATCTTTTGTTTAAAATACACATATGACAAGTTTAATGTTGAACCTGCTTTGATACTAGCTGTAACAGAACCGCCCAATTTACAAGAGATCAACTATGAAAAACTCCCGCCAAAGCAGTTGTTTTAACATAATCGAACTCTCATAAACCCGGTAGTCCGTGAAATGACGAGGGATTTCAAACCAACCATCATACAAGCCAAGATCGTAGTGATTCAACATAATAAGTCACATGTTACATCCATTTCACAAGTAGTTTCATATACATCGGAGTTCGAGATAGTTATTACAACTTGAGTTGAAAAGTAGCAGAAGCAAAGTAATTTGAAACTAATATTGCCCTTATTTCAAATACATGCCAGTATCCAGGTCAACTCCAACAAAAGCAACATAGATGAGGTAACTAAGAAGGATTATGCCCATGATCTTACTCCTCTAATATGGTAGGAGTCATCCAACTCTTGCAGTAGCCATGATACATCACAACCTGCAACAAGTGGGAATAAACCCTGAGTACGAGAAGGTACTCAGCTAGACTTACCCGTCATAAACTAGAAATAATACAACACCAAGGAGTATGCAAGGCTTTATTGGTGGAGCTAGCTTGACAACACTTTTTGCATAAAAAGCTTAAGTTGCAACTAAGTAACCTTTCAGGTATTTAGCTCAAGTTAATAATCATTACATGTCATCTATATTAGCACCTGTACTAGAGCAATCACTTGATTAAGATACAATAGTAGTACCCATAATTGATGTGGCATTTCCAACATCATCATCATACCATAACCATCCAAGTGCTCCATAAACATTACTATGATGACGAAGCTCAAGTCAAGTGCTCACTATCCAGGAGCGATGGCGATTCGAATCGATTTCTAACCAGCTGGCGAGTTTATTCCCCACACAAACCACACTCACTGATCAAGTGAGCTACAGTTCACCGTATTGCACTATCCAGGACCAATTCGCGGGTTCGACAGGCACCGCCCGTACCCGAGGACCGTTCCGGCGACCGAGGTATCCAAGGTATACCAAGGTTGCGCGCCGCGCCCTCGTCGTTCTCCTCAACCATCACCAATACAGCGCGTACATCGGGCCGATTCCCGGCCCGAATAGTGCTCAGGCTTCACGGTCGGAACGACTTATCCTTCCAGCTAAGTGTGGGGCATGCGTTCAACATGACAAGAGGGCCGTCAACGATCGGTCCTTAATCGACACAGGCGGGGATAGATAGGCACCCAAGACCTCCATGTCTTGTTACTTCTCTATCATCGTCCCGCCCGGTCCCCAATTATTCATCCTCATCACTTGGTTATTTCCATGATAGCATATATAGCCAACCTTTTTAGGTATCCGCCTATCTCGCTCAGGTGACAGGACATCACCTGGCTTCTACCGATCTAAGCATTTAGATTCGATCCTGAATCTACATAGGGTCATAGGTATATTTACTGGACAAGGAGTGATATATGCAGCAAGGGTTTCACCCAACTCCTATGCTTAATGCAACAATACATATATAACATATATTCTCAATTGCATTCAAAAGTAGTAGGAGAATTATAATGCTCCGGGGCTTGCCTGGGATCAACACGGAGTCAATTCAGTTAGTTGCTGCATCTTGATGACATCTAAGGTCACAACACTTGTTTAGTCCTTCCACCTTCGGGATGGGTCCACCCAACACCGTCTTCGGGTTTGTTCCCACACCAAGACCTTCACGTGATTCATCTAGCGCACCTAGATGAGATGCAAGATGCAAGTGCATGAATATGCAGAATAGTGACACAACATGCATTACATAAAAGTATGCAAGACACATGCCTCTAAGTTATTTAACTAACATCACACAACCAAATATTTAGAAAACATATCAATCACAACACAAGTTTAACAAGTTTACAAGTGTATTACTTAATCACCACTAAAGACATGAATCATACTTAGCTCACACAAAGTAAAGCAATCAAGCATTCATGTATTTCAGCAATTATAGACATACATGCAACAACTCAGTAAATAAATCATAACTGGAGTTACACATCTCCAAAAACTATGGAATAGGACATTCTGGAAATATTATCAAATTATCTACAATTCATCTTTAATCATATTAGCATGATTAACAAGTTAACCAAGTCAAACATGCATGACCATATAATCTGGTCCAGGAACTTACAGAGAACAAGCATTTCAAGGGATGAACTTCATACTACTGTAACTCATAAACCACTAAGCCAAATGATATGCAACTTTACCACAAGATATGTTAATAAATTATCTACATATTTTATATAGACAAGTTGCACAAGAAACATAATTTA
The DNA here is from genome assembly GCF_000003195.3 of Sorghum bicolor. NCBI lineage: Eukaryota > Viridiplantae > Streptophyta > Magnoliopsida > Poales > Poaceae > Sorghum > Sorghum bicolor. Next base: position 27,635,188 of record NC_012873.2, on the reverse strand, counting down.
TATCATGAAATTAGTTGCACAATCAAAACTGCTCATGCTGCCCAAACAGTAGGGGTACAATTACACACAGAAAACTGATAGGCAATTCAAAGCAGCATAACTGGAGTTGTAGACCTCCAGCAAACATAATTCTTATATTTGTGGAAAGCTTATAAAGTTACCCACAACTTTCTTATTATCATCTAAATATGATTCCACAGTTAACAAGGTCAATTAATCCCATGAAGGCATCTCTGTCCAAAACATAGACAGAATCTGTTATGCTACATTAAACAGCTATAACTTGAGGTTCACATGTCCATAATTTATGATTGTGTACTTTCTAGAAAGCTTACGAAATTGTGAACAACTTTGTTATAAACATCTAGAGCTAAATCTACCACTAACAAGGTCTTACATTACAAAAAATGCAATTCTGTCTGGGTTTAGACAGAAACTGTAACAGTAATTCAAACCACTATAACTAAACATGTGCTTAACCAAAAATTGTGCTATTTATATTTTTGGAAAGCTTATGAAAATTACTAAAACTTATATATTTTCATCCAGGCAAGATTCACAACTTAACTGAGCCAAACAATACAAACATGCAGATCCACTCAGAATAGGAGCAAAGGAACACAGGACATTTGTTATTTTTATAACTCTTAATCTGCCGTTCCTAAATTCAAGAAACAATTACCAGAAATCAACTATCATATGGAAAGCATGTTGCAATATTGCCACATTTCTTTGAGCCATATTACAGCAGTTATAAAAAAGACAAATATAACAAGCAGTTAAAACCTAACTGCATAAATCTAGTTTTACGACTAAAACTTCAAACTAAACCATGCCATATCATAGATCTACTGCATAGAGAATTTCATAAGAATTCCAAAAAGTCCACAATTGCTATTTTACGATTTTTCTACAATTTACTATGCATTTCCAAATTTGATACACGAAATCTGCAAAAACAAAAGATAAAGGAAAACGACTTTGCACCAGGAACCCTAAGTTTTCCACGAATCAACCGCAGTCCAAACGCACTATTCATATGTGTCATGAGTTCTGTAGAAAACCCCCTGGCTTTTGTCGAATTTGAGCACGAGGCCCTTGGTCGCGAGCAGAATAGAGGAGACGTCGCCGGAGCTCCTGTTTCTGCCGGAGGAGGGCACGTCGACGGCGGGGAAGTTGATGGGGAGCCTCAGGGGGCCCGGGCGCACGCAGGGAGCTGCTCGGCTCGGCAAGACCTCGCCCGCAGCGGCTATGGCCACGAGCAGACGCGGCCACCGCCCTGACAAACTAATGTCGGGGCTACTCCGGTGACTGGAGAGGCAGGGGAAGGGTGTGCCGGGTTCGTGAAGGAGTGGTGAAGGCGATGGAAGGCGCTGCTAGGACAGAGGAGGCACGGAGGCAAGGGAACGTGACGGCGGCTGGAGCTTGCACATGGAGGATGAGAGACCGAGGACGGGTGCTCAGCTTGTGCCATTAGGTGAGGGCGCTGGAGGCACGCGGTAGCGGCACTTGGAAGGGTGGAGGCACAGCTCGTGCATGGCTGCCACGCACAGGACGCGCGTCGACCATAGGCGCATTTCACCGAGCACGTGGCGGGCGACGAAGTAGGGAAGGTAGGACGCTGATTCCGGCTATTTCTGGGCCGAATTGGACCTTGGGCCTAAAATGAAGTTTGCTCACCACGTCGTGCACTACAACGTTGATTAAGACACCAAGATCATTAGACCAATAGATTAAGAGATAATTAGATGCCAATTCACAAGTGTCAACGTACTCATGGTGATTAGCAAAACCAAGAATTGATGATCGAAACCATGTCAAACTTGATGCAACTTTTTACATGACCTTCTCCAAGTAATTGTCCACCACTTTTATTCTTGGACCAACTTTGGTTGCTTAACAAAAAGACGAGAACGCGGCTTGCCAACGGGTCGATGTCCGTTTAGCGATAAAATAACTTTTTACTATATTGGGAGCTAATTTTAGATATCCAAATGAACTCCAAATTTGATGATACCCGATCCATTGCTTTCATCAAGAAGAGTACTCCAACTCATATTAAGAAATCTAATTGATTTACCATATGAATTTGGATGCTAAAATGTCACAAAGAAGCTAACTTTCTGCTGTCACTTTCTAGGACTTAGAATTATTTCTCAGGGCTAAAAAGCAGCAGCTGATTCGAACTTGGAGCCTCTGTTTGAACCATTTTCAGGCTGATTTGGTTCTTGACCCTTGAATAATGTTTCTTCTACAGAAGCAATACTAAAACTTTCATTTAGGGTCAAACCTTATAACTGCAACAAAAGTCAATCTTTCACTTTGGTCAAAGCAGTAACCCGATAAAGCTCCAAATAGGGTTTTAGGCCAATTGAAGCATTTTCTTGACATAAGCTCAACATGAACCCTTCATGACTTTTGTTGTATAATTCATCTAGAGTCATATGAGAAAGTTTGGAAGGTTTGGTTCATGACCTATGATTCTATTTCCTTAATAGAGCCATTCCAACAAGGATATAACTTATCATTTCATGTGACATCTTGATTCCAAACTTCACCAAACTATTCCAGGGACCAACATAGATTGGGATGGATATGAGACACATGAAAAATGTTCCACTAGCATCATCCAAGCATACCTTTTAAAAAGGGCCTATATGTAAGTAAAGGTGCATCATCCAAGTCCAAGTTAGGGCTTACTTTCATAGATTGACTTTGACCTCTTTATTACCACTGAACTTTTCATGTTTGAACTCAAACCTAGTACTTAGCAAGTGACAAACACCTGAGGTGTTACAGTAATACCCAGCCAGACCCAGAAAACTCCGAACCTCGTGCACCGAAGTTGGAACCTTCCAATACAGCACTTCTTGCACCCTAGTTGGATCCACTGATATGGCTTCTTCAGATAAGACATGGCCCATGAAAGGTACTTTCTTTAGCCAAAACTCACATTTACTGAACTTAGCATAAAGCTGATGTTCACGGAAACGCGACAACACTATACGCAGATGCTCTTCATGCTCTTCTTCATTGCAAGAATATACCAAAATATCATCAATGAAGACCACCACAGACTTGTCTAATTCGGGCATGAATACCGAATTCATGAGATACATGAAGTGAGCAGGTGCATTCGTAAGACCAAAGGACATGACGAGATACTCATACAACCCATACCTCATCGAGAAAGCTGTCTTAGGTACATCTTTAGGATGGATCTTGATCTGATGATACCTAGATCACAAGTCAATCTTGGAGAATACCTTGGCTTTGGACAACTGATCAAACAAGATATCAATGCGAGGAAGAGGGTACTTATTCTTGATTGTCACCGCATTCAGAGGACGATAGTCCACACACATGTGCAAGGACTGATCCTTCTTCTTCACAAAGATAGCCGGACAACCCTAAGGAGAAGAACTAGGACGGATAAGACCCTTCTTTAACAACTCATTCAGCTGGGTCTTAAGCTTAACTAGCTCATTTGGCGGCATTATATATGGTCTTCTAGAGATAGGAGCAGTACCTGGAAGGAATTCAATTTCGAACTCCACATCCCGATCTAGCGGAAGCCCGGGCAAATCATCAGGGAATATATCCGGGAACTCACACACTACCGGAATATCCTTGATAGCCCTAGATGTAACTGCATTCATCGTGCTACGGATATGAATATCCCAAGGAAGTTGCACAAAGAACGCCCCTTTGGTATTCGGGTCTCTCAACATCACTACACAAGTGGTGGTGTCGATATGAACTCCGTTTCCACTCATCCATTTCATACCCAGAATTACATCTATACCCACACCAGGTAGAACAACCAGATCAGCAAGAAACAGATGGTCTCCTATTTCCAGAGTTGCCCCCAAAACCACTTGATTTGTAGAAATATTATTCCCAGCAGCACTAATGCAATAATTGCCTTTATCAAGTGTAACTGCCTTGAGATTATGCTTAGACACAAAGTCTGAACTCACAAAAGAATGTGATGCTCCTGAATCAAAAAGCACAAGTGCATCACATTGGTTAACCAGAAACTTACCAGCCATAACTACCTCACCAACAGGGATTGCTTCCACAGTCGTATAGTGAACACGCCCCTAGCGGACGTTCCCTTGGTTGCCCTTCTTTGGCGGGTAAGGACAGTTGCTTTGCCAGTGCCCTGTCTGATTACAGTTCCAGCACGGACGGTTGGTAGGTGGAGTCTTGGCATATCTGGGACCAGTGTTGCCCCTAGGAAGAGCAAATGGAGTATCCCTTACGGAACCCCGTCTTTGCTTGATTCTTCTTCGCTGGAGGGCGATACCGCTGGTTAGGAGTTGGAGCACGATACTGGGGCCTAGCTACCACTGGAGCCTTGGACTGAGATGCCCCTGCCCTGGCCTCAAAAGCTCGCTTGCGAGTCTTGGTCGTAGTGTACATAGTGTTGTAGTTCTCTTGGGTAAGAGCATCAATGACAAACTCATTGAAAGTTGCACACTTAGTGCGGCCAATAGTCTTCAGCAACTTGGGGATAAGACCCCTCTTGAAGCTAGCAATCTTCTTCGATTCAGTGCTCACAAACTCAGGAGCATACCTTGACAGATGATTAAAAGCATGCAAATACTCTTTCAGTGTTTTGTTGCCCTGAGTTAACTGCATGAACTCAGTATGCTTCATCTCCATGACGCCAGGAGGTATGAAATGCCCCTTGAAAGCTTCACGGAAGAGATTCCAGTCAATCATAGTGTTGGCTAGAAGAGCCTCCCGATACTGATTCCACCAGATGCCTGCTGGACCCTGCAATTGATGAGCCGCATACTCGGCCTTCAAACTATCGGTCAGCCAAAGCAAGCGGAACTTTTGTTCCACCGTGTTCAGCCACTCCTCAGCCTGAAGGGGTTCTTCAGCCTCTTTGAAAGATGGGGGCTCTGTGTCCATGAAATTCTTGAAGCTACTATACTGATTAGGTGCTGGCCCATTCTGTGCATTCCGACCACCCTGGTTTGCCCTCTGATTGATGGTCTCGGTGAGCAGCCTCTGATTTTCCACCATCATTTGCATCAGCTCAATTGGATTTGGTGGGGGAGGAGGAGGGGGTGGGTTCATGTTCGCATGTTGTTCCGCACCTTGAGTGCCACGAGACATCTGTAAAGACATAGTCAGTGAGCATTGATGATGACAAGATTTGCCATAGAAGAACTTATAATCATGCCTGAAAGTATTCGAGAGAATAACTTTACAGAAAAGGCACAATAATTCAATTCCACAAAACAACATCACCAATCCCAGCACATGACACTGATATCCGCAATATGCACAACAACAGAAAATATCATCACAGTCGTTCGAACATGATAAAGTTAACAACATTGGGTCCACGAAGTTATTACACCATCACAGTACAGACCATAAGTCAAAGATCAAGGTTCCGGATTACAACATGATTAAAAAAGCATAACTGCCGATAGTCATTCTACAAAAGATCCTCACAGGATGACTACCAACTACCCACTACACTCTAGGCTCGTCGTCTGAGTCAGCGTCGAAGATCGCCTCTCCATCCTTGTCGCTAACCGGCTCAAGCTCCTCGTCCTCCACGTCCTCGTGCAAAGGTGGTGCAGCCGCGGCCGGTCCATCTACCTCCATCCATCATCATCGGCCACAGTCACCTGAGGTCCCACCTCTAGATACATAGGTACAGGGCGAGGAATAGGGTGTAGCAAGTTGTTGAGACGGTGAATCTCCACAAGACCAGCCTCAATCTGATCCTGCAGATAGTTCTCCCGCTCAAGCGACTGGATACGGTGCGTCTCCATTGCTTGACACCTGTTCTCCAACACGCGGAGTGCAGTATCCCTCTCACGAGTGATCTGCACCAAGCGCTCCTCCACGGTCTCCTTCTCTCTAGCCAACTGACTCATCTGGTCCTGCTTGTGAACTCTCTCTCTAATGGCCTTCACCGACTGCTGCGTGCAATACTCCGCAATGTCTTACTAGTCATTGCGGTCCTTCTGGGCTTGCTCTAGGAGTCTAGCTTGCTTGTGGAACTTGCGAGCACGCTTTCCAGCCTTCTGTTGCATCTCCTGAGGATGGCGAACAGCCATCATCACCTGTGCATAGGTGTCCTTTCGCTGACTGAATAGCTTGAGCACAGCCATCATAGCACTCATAGCAGGACTGGAACTCTCAGCTTGCTCTCCTCGACCTCGGACCAACGCACATCCATCAGCCTGCTTTCACTCCGCTGCTGCTGGGTCAGCATGGAGAATGGAGGCCGCTGGCCCTCCTGTCAGCTCATCACCAAACCTCTGACAGATGTTGAGCAACATAGCATGGGCTGCAACCTGAGCTGCTTCCCATGGGGTCTGCCCATCTGAGTTGCAGGTCCACCCGGTCCATGCAGGCTTGCCCCCATGTGGTGGGACAACTCCCTGCGCCGCGAACCACTGCAAGTCTCCTGTCATATCCACCACCCACCAAGAGTACTGAGGTGGCTCAGGATACCCCACAGACTGTAGCACCCTCCACAGCAGAGTAGGAGTGCCAAACTCGCTCAGAAAGGTGTCACTGGGGAGAGGTGAAGCGGGCACGTCCATCTGTGGAAAGGAATAACAGTGGGTAAGAGAGGATTAAATTTAAGCAACATTTATTTAATTAAAAGGGCTGATTTTGTAAGGGAAGGAGTAGACAGAATGTATGTATGAATGCGATATGATGCATGAACGAACCGTACGTCCTCACAAACTTAGAAAATTAATATTCTAATGGATATACGGTGGCATACATTCGTCTCTCGGTACGATAACTATCGATTTACACGTGCGTTGTTAGAGTACCTGCAAAAAACTTCATTGCAGCCCAACAATTCCCAATAATTAACTCAAGAAAGTAGTAAACTAAGTGCACATTGCTTATACATGCCCCACATGCACAAACAATGACACCATATCTACCCGAGAAATTAATGCTCCCCAATTAAGTTACTTTCGTGGTTCCATGGTTTGACATGTAACCACTCCAGAATACCACCATGAACACTCCCCTAGACCATCGTTTGGACGATCATGCTCTCACAGCTCACACTTACCAGAGCGTAGGTGCGACATTGCATAATTTAAATCTAGCGACATATGTGGCTATTTCACAAATGAAGGCTACCTCTACCATTAGACCACAGGGTAGCATAGTGCGGTCATCACACATCCATACCTGAGTACTGCCGGAGATGCATAATTAAAACCCCCCAAGTCAGTACTTAATTATCCACCTAAAGTCCTTATATAGGCAATGAGGATTCGACCACTAGCGTAACTTAGGCATTGATTTTCACAGTTTATTTAAAAACAGTTTTGTTTTTAAATACACAAACGCTGCATTTATAATGCTGAACTTGCTCCGATGCCAGCTGTCACAGAACCGACCAAATTATAAGAGTTCAAGTGTAGAAACGATCAACTAGCAATCAAGTTTCCAAACTTGAGCCCATATAATCCCGGTAGTCAACTGAAATCACGAAGGACTTCAAACCAACTTGCAACAAACCAAGATTGTAATAGTTCAACATAACACAACGAATGTTACATAGTCAAACATTGCCGTCGAAGCGGCACCACATCAGAGTTACTTAGTTATTACAACATAAGTTCATAGTAGCGGAAGCAAAATAGTTTACAACACACATTCATTTCACAAGTTCTTGTTACTGCTAGAGTCTCATGCCATCCATCAAAAGCAACAGGTACGAAGTCATTAGAGAATTGTGCCTAATGGTTTAGTCCTCATCCCCAGCAGGATGGAGACAGGTCTTGCAGAAGCCATCATAAAAGATATCATCTGCAACAGGTGGGAATAAACCCTGAGTACGAGGATGTACTCAGCTAGACTTACCCATCTAGTAAAACATAAAAGACACCAAGGATCATGCAAGTCTGAGTAATAAGTGTAGCTGCCTTGACACGACATTTGCCAAAAGCTTAAGTGGATACTATACCATTTGTAAAAAGCATCATATTAGTCATCATTAGCCTACCACTAAATTAGCACATAGACTAAGCACTTCACTTTGATTATTACAAACAACAATAATCATATCAAGTTCATCATATGTTCTTCCTTGCTATCATCACATCATTATCAAGAACCATAGTACTTAGTGAATGCACTTCCTTCGGTAGTGTGCACTTTATACTTGCCGGTCTTCCGGCCTGAGTCATACTACTAGGCTTTGCGGTCAGAACGAGTTATCCGGGCAACTAAGTGTTAGGCATGCGTTCAACATGACAAGAGGACGTACAACGATTGGTCCTTAGCTGCCACAGACGGAGTTACTACAACCTTGCAAAACTCCACCCGGCTTAAGTCATTTTAATCAGGTTCTTTTCCACGATAGCACATATAGTCAATCGTGATCCGACACAACCCTATTTCGCGCAGGTGACAGGATATCACCCGACTTCTACCGGTTAAAGCATGGCTAAGTTGCTACTCGATCCTAACTCTATAATCAGGTAGTGGTAAGATATCTGGACAAGGAAAAGAGTATAATGCAGCAAGGGTTTCATCCCAACTCCAATACGTAATGCATCAATAGACATAACATAATCAAGTATACTTTCGAAATTAAAGTGGGAGACTTAAGATGCTCTGGGGCTTGCCTTTCATGAACGAGGCTGACTCGTGATTAGGGCACTCGACCTCCTCTTCTGGCTCTTCGTGTCCGGCTGGCTGGACCTCCACTTCCGGACTGATCTCCTGGCCTTCGGGGTTCGCTTGATGGAGCTCGAACGAAGCTGTCGCTTCCGGTGCACCTATTGCATGCACGATGAGTAAGAAATGTGTGCATACTAGATGAGGATGTACGCTTGGTAACATAATTAGAACTTCACTGGACACTCATTTATGGAGTAACTCACAAAACAAGCTCACACAAGATAACTAACTAACTTAGCAAGATTTAGCAAGTCAAACCATAGACAGCAATAACCAAATAACAGAGCAGCTCACGGAATAAATTATAACCAAAGCCTACAGATCCAAAAAACATGAATGAGGACATTCTGGAAAGCTTATGAAATTGTTTACATTTTATCTTTAGACATCACAGCAAGATTCACAAGTTTAACATGTCAATTAAACAAAGTTCCAGGTTTTGTCCAAGAAAAACAGAGAACACCTATTTCTGGAACCCAACTTGGAAGAGACATAACTTTTAAAGTACTGGACCAAATGATCCCATATTTGAACTACAGCTAGTTCATAAAGTTTACAACATCTTTGATTAAGAAAAGTCTTCCAGAAAACCAAGTTATCATCAAGCAAAGGTCAGATTACTCCCTTGCTGTCCAGAACAGCTTATGAACCTTTAATTAATTGATGACATAGCCAAAACATATTTAGTGCCAACCAAATGGCTTACAAGCACAAGCATAGCCTAAGATTACCAGAACATCACATGTTGACCACTAAACATTCAATAAAATGGCATTTATTAATTTAATTCCATAAAAGGACATAATTACAAGATACTAGCAAAAGTGCTCAGCAACATCTACAAAAATTACAGAAGCACAGGCATAGCATCTTGACATTACCATAAAATTTTCAGAACACTTGCACATGCCAAACTTAAGATAAGCATTTAACATGTAACATGGTGCTTATTTCATAAATTAAGAAGCATGGCTTAGATAGTGTCAAACAACAGATTTCAGATTATTTACATGTTACTATTACTATGAACAAGCTTGACACCAAAGTAGAACACCAGCTGTCGACGAAAGCTGGTCGGCAGTCTACCTTGGGGTATACCCACGGTAGTAGTTTATCGGTAGACGGTGCGCAAACTACGAACTCGATGGTGACGCAAGACACGGACAAGCTTTTTATCCAGGTTCGGCCGCCGAGTTGGCGTAATACCTACGTCCTGCGTCTGGTTGTATTGGATTGTGTTGAGAGAATATGATGTGATGACTTGTCCTCTAGGGGACCCCTGCCCCTCCTTATATATCCTGAAGGGACAGAGTTACAAGCAAAGTATCCTATTTGGTACAAAATCTTGTAGCCTTGCGGTGCACGCCGACCAGTCGTGCGCCGCACGTCTTCATCTTGTGGGCCGAGCCACCTCTGATGGTGCGGCCCATATAGGCCCATGAGGGTATAGGGGTTTATACCCCCACAGCTAGTCCCCGAGCACCATGTATTATGATGTAACACGCCGTCTTGAGCTTCTTCGATTAGTGAGGCTTGACGTCTTCAATAAGCAGGAAAGTCGCCCAAACAGTTGCAACGGTATTTTGACAAACTCAAAAGACAGTTGATCAACATTGACATCGAAGAAGCAGGTTGTTCGAAGAATGCATGGTGCTCTTAATTAAAAAAGATTTCTTTCCTGGTGAAGTGTGCCCACTTTACTTTTCTGAAAAGTATAGACCTCAAAATAGCAAGCATATTCACCGCAAGGTGAAGTGTGCCCACTTAGTCCCCGAGCCTGGTAGTAGGTGACGTAGACACGTGGTGCCAGGGTCAAAAGAAAAGTTCTTAAAGAAATTCTGAAACTGAGATGCATCGCCAGATGCATCGTACCGATGTAGTCCCCGAGCTTGCTGGAAGGCGAAGTATGAGCCTTGTAGCAAGGTCTAAAAAATTGAATTTACCAGTCCCCGAGCATATCATGCTCGTCTGCAATTGAATAGACTAATCGACCAGTCTCCGAGCATATAACGCTCGGTGGTCGGTACAGTCCCCGAATTCTCAAATTGGTGGGCTGGTCGACCAGTCCCCGAGCGTATAGTGCTCGGTGGTCGGTGCAGTCCCCAAGTTCTTAAATTGGTGGGCTGGTCGACCAGTCCCCGAGCGTATAGTGCTCGGTGGTCGGTGCAGTCCCCAAGTTCTTAAATTGGTGAGCTGGTCGACCAGTCCCCGAGCGTATAGTGCTCGGTGGTCGGCACAGTCCCCGAGCACGGCGTAGGGACCGGTGGACAAGTCCCCGAGCGTGGTTGGGAACGTAAACGTGCTCGGTGGTCGACACAGTCTTCGAGCACAGCATAGAGAGTAGTCGACAAGTCCCCGAGCGTGGTTGGGAACGTAAACGTGCTCGGTGGTCGGAGCAGTCCCCGGGCACAGCGTAGGGAATAGTCGACGAGTCCCCGAGCGTAGCTTGTCGACTGGGCCAAACCCCTGAAAAATAAATATAAAGAATAGGTAGTACATGATGTATAAATAAACTTTAGATAAAGATCAGTACTGAGATAAGTTTTAGATTTTTTGTTATAAAATTAGCACAAGTAGTTAATTCATCCTAGAGCTTGTACCAGCTCTGGTCTAGCCAACAATCAGCATGAGGTGCGGAACCTAGACACGCGTGGGATTGTCAGCCTCGCCAGAGAGCTACTGCCGACCACCCGGAACGCAGAGGGCGGATCTCGTGCACGTGTAGGGAGGAGTCGGAGACAGTACCGGCTCTGGAAAGCTCGCGTAGGAGAAAAAACTAGTGTGGCTAAATAAAAAGTTTTTTTTTTGAATGATAAAAAATATTATGCCAAAAATAAATAAGATATTAGAAGTGTACTTATCTTTGGATGAAAGTCTAGTTAGTGACGACAAAATTGTCCGGCCTTCGAGCTTTTCGACTTGTCATGACGGTGGTCGCTGCTGTCGTAGCGTCGTTCTTCGCGGCGATTATTATTGCGACTGGTGGTCAGAGCAAGTGGGCTAATGAATTTGGTCGATGGCCCGAGCAGGTCGGTGTTGTCGATCTGTCTCTCTTTGTAGCAGGGAAGCGGGTGACGCGTTGTCGGCGTGGTCGGAGACGTTGCTGGAGTAGTCGGAGTCGTAGCCAGCGTGGTTGAAGCCGCCGCCGACGTCGATGAAGAAGTGGTTGGCGCAGATCGGATCTACACCTCCTCCGTGGTCATGGCGGTGAAGTTGTTGAAGCTGACGGTGAACGTGAAATCGCCCGCCATGGCCGCGAAGTCGGGGATGATGGCCATCTTGTTCGTCGGGAGAGCTGTACGCACACCCCCTACCTGGCGCGCCACTGTCGACGAAAGCTGGTCGGCAGTCTACCTTGGGGTATACCCACGGTAGTAGTTTATCGGTAGACGGTGCGCAAACTACGAACTCGATGGTGACGCAAGACACGGACAAGCTTTTTATCCAGGTTCGGCCGCCGAGTTGGCGTAATACCTACGTCCTGCGTCTGGTTGTATTGGATTGTGTTGAGAGAATATGATGTGATGACTTGTCCTCTAGGGGACCCCTGCCCCTCCTTATATATCCTGAAGGGACAGAGTTACAAGCAAAGTATCCTATTTGGTACAAAATCTTATAGCCTTGCGGTGCACGCCGACCAGTCGTGCGCCGCACGTCTTCATCTTGTGGGCCGAGCCACCTCTGATGGTGCGGCCCATATAGGTCCATGAGGGTATAGGGGTTTATACCCCCACACCAGCATAAGCACCAAACATTTGTTATGATTTAAATATGAAAACAAGCCATAGGATCAACATAAATTACATATCAGAGATACAGTACTGCAAAAATCATGAAATATTTATCATAGCATTCTCATATCACTCAGAGCCTACCATAAAATGTTTTAGCAAAAGGAGCAGTATACCAAAAGATATGAATTTATACTTAAATAACAAGATTAAATCATAACAATTATTTTTCCTAGAAAACATGGTGCATATTATATTTTTATTAAAAACTAGCCATCTCATGGATCCTTACAAAATTTGTTTCACAATTTTTGGATCTCAGGAACTGGAGATATGTTTTTTGCAAAAATAGCACAAACCCTAATTTCAAACAAAGGAGAAAGAGAGACTGACAGGGGGACCCCGCAGGTCAACGGACCCCACCCGTCAGTGACCCGGGAGCAGAGGCGAGACTTGACCGTCGGAGATCTCGTCGACGGCGAGGTCTCGGTGAAAGGTCCTAATATGGCTAGAGGGGGGTGAATAGCCTATTTAAAAAATTCTACAAAAACACTAGAGCAAGAGGTTAGTAAATAACAAAGCGAAGCTTTTTGCTCTAGCTCTAAAGGGGTGTTTGCAAGCCACCTACCCAACAATTCTAGTTGCTATGATCACTATGCACACAAGAGCTAAGTCTCTACTTACACTAGAGAGCTACCTAAAGTTTCTATACAAGAAGTAAGCTACTCTAGTTTGCAAGAAAGTAAGAGAGAGTGTTTGAACTTTATACCGCCGCGTAGAGGATGAACCAATCACCAATATAAACAATCAAGCACCGGGAGAATGCCAATCAAACACAATTGAGACACCAATTTTTCTCCCGAGGTTCACGTGCTTGCCGACACGCTACGTCCCCGTTGTGTCGACCAACACTTGGTGGTTCGGTGGCTAAGAGGTGTAGCACGAACCTCGTCCTCACTAGGACACCACAAGAACCCACCCACAAGTGAGGTAACTCAATGACACGAGCAATCCACTAGAGTTACCTTTCGGCTCTCCGCTGGGGAAGGTACAAGACCCCTCACAATCACCGGGAGATGGCCACAAACAATCACCAACACGTGCCAAAGCTCCTCCGCTGCTCCAAGCCGTCTAGGTGGTGGCAACCACCAAGAGTAACAAGAAAACCGTAGCTAGAACGATCCCCAAGTGCCACTAGATGCAATCACTCAAGCAAATGCACTTGGAATCACTCCCAATCTCACAAAGATGTTTAATCTATGAAGGAGATGAGTGGGAGGTGTTTGCTTAGGCTCACAAGAATGTCAAGTATGTTAGAATGCCAAAAGTCTAAGCCCCAAGCCGGCCAAACACGTATTTATAGCCCCTCAAACAATAGAGCCGTTGGCTCTTTCACTGGGCGAAATACGGTGTCACCGGACGCTCAACACCAGCGTCCGGTGCTCCAACGTCAGCCGCGTGTCAGAGTCTAACGGTAACCTGCAGAGCACCGGACGCTGAGCAGGTTGGCACCGGACGCGTCCGGTGCACACCGGACTCATGCACAGAGAGCTATGCAAACTCGTAGGGTCACCGGACGCAAGCCACCGGACGCACCCTTAGCGTCCGGTGCTCACCGGACCCATACGTAGAGAGGTTTGCAAAACCTCCTGACACCGGACGCACACCACCGGACGCTCCAAGCTGCGTCCGGTGCCTATCGTCCGGTGCCTAACCCTAACCGAGTCAGGCTGCCTGCTCACCGGACGCACAGGAACAGCGTCCGGTGCTTCTAAGTCAGCGTCCGGTGAGTGTTCCTCAGCGAGAAAACACTCCCACGACTTCTCCAAATTTCCCACCGGCGCAATAGAAAATATGCACTTCATTTTCTCAAAAAGCGCCGAATCCCTCTCTCTACCCTTCAAACTCCACCTCCCTTCTCAAAGTGTGCCAACACCACAAAGTGTGTACCAACAAGTGGACGTGTGTTAGCATTTTCACAATCATTTTCTTTGAAGGAGTAAAGTTAGCTCACTAGGTTCTAAATGCATGCACATGAACAATGACACCTAGTGGCACTTGATAACTGCTTAGCCAAAGAATTCCCCTCTTTATAGTACGGCTATCTATCCTAAATGTGATCACACCCTCTATGGTGTCTTGATCACCAAAACCAAAACCCTAAGCAATACATTTGCCTTGATCTCCAAAGGGTTTTGTTTTTCTCTTTCTTCTTTTCCAAGTTGAGCACTTGATCATCTTGTGGTCATCACCATCATCACCATGATTATCACTTGCTCCATCACTTGGCATGTACCAACCTCATCAAGTCTACACACACTTAGCATAGAGGTTAGTACTAGGGTTTCATCAATTATCCAAAACCAAACTAGGGCTTTCACTCGGCGACGGCCAAGAGCACCATCGTGCTCCTCACTCAACTCCGCGACGATTGGTACCAGAAACCCTAACTCTACCACACCCTAGGGACCTCACCCTCGCGAATGGCAGCACGGCGGTGGTGTGCGGCCGACCGCCGGCGTCTCTGGTCGAAGACCGGGCGAAAGAAGATCCCGACGAGCACCAGCATGACTCAGCGGAGCTTTAGGGACAAGAATGAGGAGAAATGGTGCACTACAGAGCCCTGGCCACGACACCGGTGACCACGGTGGAGCTCTGTCGAGGTAAGCTCGCGACGGAGAGGACAATTTGGGCTTACCGAGGCTCGATAGCCACAGCCAACACGATGACGATGAAGCGGGGAAGCTGGCAGAGCACTGGGTGGAGTTGCTCGGCCGGAGGTGCCGAGACACGAGCGCACGAGCTCGCCGAAGCAGCGGCGGCGATGCGGAGAAGACGATGAGCGCGATAGAGGGCGAACTAGAGGGGAAATGGAGATGTCCACGCGACTGGGGGCGTCGTGGCGACCTGGAGGACGTGCTGGGAGCTGACAAGCGGGACCAACGGCGATGTACGGACGCCACGTGTCCAAACACGTGGCTTGACCGGCGAGCTCCTCCCCATTGACGCTGCCTCCAATCAGTTACAAAGCCAACTGAAACTCGATTTTGAACTTCGATTATCTCCTAAGCCGATCGATGATTTTGCTGGCTAATTACTCCATGCTGTACAGCTACTTGAGGACTTCAACTTTGCTTACAAGATCCAAACTTGATTCGGCCTGGATTTCAAACTGGAAGCTAACCAAACCACCCTCGAGCAAACTGGTGTGATCCCAGTCTTAGAAAAATTTCTAAGTGTTGGAAACAGCCCCAAATCTGCCTTGTGGGCCACTTTTGAGCTAGATGTGACCATTTTTATGAGATGGCCATAAAACAACTTTTGTTCCTTATGAAAGTTGCTACAATGTTACTGTAGAAAGTTTTGACATGAAAACATTCTATTAAGCACTTTTTAAAAGCCTAAGCAAAAGAGGTTTTTAGGGCCTATAAAAGGAAGTATGACTTAGGTACTTAATTTGGAGATGTGACCAACATGAACATTATTCCAAAAGTTGAGTTAAGCATAGATGAACTATTTACCAAGGCATAGAACACAAACATGAGCATGACACAAGCAACCATAAGCATAGGAAGCACATTTAAGCAAGTTAAATCACACTTTAGCATAGAATGACATGACCCAAGGTAAATGATGATCATGATATGCTTATGAAGATGATGATGCTCATGTTATACATGTGAATGATGCAACCATAACACTAGGGTGTTACAAAGTGTGCACCACACCCAAACCTAAAGCCTTGTCTAGGTCAAGCTAGACGTTCAATGCCCCCCTTAATAGTATG
Organism: Sorghum bicolor; assembly: GCF_000003195.3. Classification (NCBI taxonomy): domain Eukaryota; kingdom Viridiplantae; phylum Streptophyta; class Magnoliopsida; order Poales; family Poaceae; genus Sorghum; species Sorghum bicolor. The sequence goes on along the minus strand of NC_012873.2, from coordinate 27,618,976 downwards.
GTTAAAATAAAAACAAAGTCCTAAACTACTCTAAGTGCCCTTCAACTCCAAATAGCACTTAGACCTAGTCTTGTCTTGAGGATGTCCAACAATCCTTTGAAAACCAAAAATGATTTCCACCATTAAGTAGGCATGAATTTCTTAGTCCATTGATCACCATTACCATGACCGAACTCAAATGATTTTGCTATTGCAAAACACACGTTAGTCATAGTAATCAACATTATCATTAATCATCAAGGCCTAGATGCTTTTAGAGAGGTTCATCATGCTCCCAAGATCAAGAAGATTACACTTTGCACCCCTGGCTACTTCTATCTTGGAAGTATGCACCACTATATTCACCTATTTAGATCTACTCAAAAATGTTCTACTCCTACCCTAGCAGTGGACACTAAAAATATCTTCCCATATGTTTTTCCTTGACTGCTAACCAAACCCCAAAAAATAGTGCTCCAATTTATCATTTATCCTCTCAAAAGTCTTTCATCAAGAAGTGGGCTATTATGTTTGTTTAAAAAAAGGGAAGCAAAAGAGAAAGAAAGAAGAACAAAGCCCCTGTTCCTCAAAGTTTCAAAACAAGAGAGGTTACTTTTGTAAATGAGCACTGTAGAATTATTCTTTCACCCTTCCCCTTCACAAATTGTTGACACTGTTTTTGGCATGAGTCAAGATGGTTAAGAAGAGCTGATCGGTAGTAGGGAAGTTGTCGTGTCAAATCGATAGAAGAGTGCTGATAGCTGATGATGCCGATGACAAAATGATGGATGGAGGATTCTGCTAGCTTGAGGTTGGAGATGACAACTACTGATCGTTGTCGATTGATCACCGATGCTGGTAAAGTACGGTTGATTGCCGATGTCGATGGTGGAGGATGTAGAAATCGTTGCTAAAGGGGCATGTATGTGCCGATCGGGCAGTAGCCGATGAAGATTTCATCATAATTAGGATGGACATAGGAGTAGATGATTATTGTTTCTTTTTCTATACTTATCTAGATATGCCTTATAGATAGGAGTCTTGCTTAGTTTAGTTGAAACTTAGTCGTGTTCGGTTGTAACTCTTAAGGGCTAGGGTATAAATATAAACCCAGCAGAGATGTAAAAATATATCAACCAATACCAAACACAAGTTTTACATCTACTTTTCGACGACTTCATCAACTCTCATACTTTTTTCTGTTTATGAGTTCTCAAGGATTCGACGAGTCATACTCGATGATTTCTTGAGTTCCGCGTGAGTACCTCTTGGCCGTGACATCCGGGCGCATCGCTGTTGTCGGGACCAAAGTATTCAAGTTATCGTCTTTGTCGATTGCTATGTCAAATTGGCTGGCACGCCTTGATATCAAAATTGGGTATTAGCCCTTTGTGTTTGCAGATTTATTTTTGCATCAACACATCTTTTGGCACACCCGGTGGGACTCTATCAACAACATCGGCATGGCTACTTCTGATCTCATCACGGACAATGTCATTAGCACGACGGAAGCAGATCTCAGAGAAGAACAGAAGCAAGCTATGGAGAGGGCTATGGCAGAATACAGACAGCTCTGTCTGAAATCCTTCAGCATGAACAGGAGCGGGGAAGTTATCCAGAAGCAAGATCTGTCGATGCCTCGGCAGGTTACCTTTGATCCCAATCCTAGTAAATTGCAAGACATGGTTAATACTATTATTAATCATGCTTTTATTAATCACTCCAATATACTATCCAATACTGTTTATAATGCTGTGGTCTGAACTTTTAAAGAAGGACAGACACCACCAATTTATGATGGCCTAGCTTATCATTAGCCAGGATTATCATCGGTTGTGGCTCCATTGGTTCCTTCAGCCGTTGCGGGTACAGAGGTTACGTCTCCTCCAAACACAGCGGGATTGGCTAATGAGCAATCTACACCGATGAGATCTGATCTAATGACTTCAGGGGGACGGGTCCAGCTCAACACAGATCTATCGGCATCAGCTATGTTAGGGTCTCTATTTCAGAATTGTCAGGTTCCTCCTAACTGTTGGGGATATGGTATGCCTCTAGAGTTTTTTGCAAATAGTTCTAGAACATGTCAGGTAACTGACTTAGCTGGGAAAACTCCCATGCCATCAGCGCCTCTAGTCTCGCCGATGACTCAAATACCACAGTATTCTACGACAACTACTACGAGGCCAATTACTAGGAATTTTTAGGTGCCAATGTTCCAGATGCCTAATGCAAACTTATTGGCAAATCCATTGTCGACGCAGCAAAGGTTTATGACTCAGGCAGGTTATGTCAATCTAGCAATGACAATTAATTACCAGCCATCGGCAAATCTTGAGCCGGTGAACGCTAATAATGGTTGGACAGGGCAGGAATCTAACAGGGTGATATGCAAGTTGGTTTTCAGAACCAGGCACCGACAGTTCAACCGATGAATCTTGCTCAGCAGATTGGTGGCCCTCAAGCCATGGCCAATACGATGTTTGCTGGAGACCGGGTACCCCAAAGACATGTGGAAGCATATCAGCAGGTGCCAGAAGTTCAACCTGTACATCGGCAAGATGCCGATGCCTATTGAGCCGATAAGATAACAGAAGTTATGAGAGATCAATTTGTGATAAAACCCAAGGTTAACACTTACTCTTATCGGACACCATATCCTCCTACGTATGATTTAATTCTGCTTCCAAATCGGTATAAGGTACCGGGTTTCACTAAGTTCTCTAGGCAAGATGACACCTCAACCATGGAGCACGTCAATCGGTTCATCATTCAATGTGGAGAGGCTGCCAACAGAGATGAATTAAGAGTTCATTTGTTTTCATCATCCATGTCACGATCGGCTTTTACCTGGTTCATTTCATTACCTCCAAATTCAGTCATTACCTGGGCCGATCTAGAGAAACAATTTCATAAATACTTCTTTTCCAGAGTTCATGAGAAGAAGATTACTGATTTAGTAAGGTTAAGACAACGTAATGATGAATTAGTAGAGAGCTTTGTGCAGAGGCTACGGGGTGTAAAGAACAAATATTACAGTCTGGTTCCGGATGATCGGCAGTTAGCTGATTTGGCCTTTCAAGGATTGCTGCCACATCTCAAAGATAAATAAGCTTCTCAAGAATTTGAAAGTTTGAGTCATTTGGTGTAGAGGATTTCTGATCAAGATTTCAATGCTTTTGAACCTAGAAAGACTTGGAATAAGAAGGTTTCATTTGTAGATGAGGTAGGAAGTTCTGATTCTGATGAAGAACGAGTCATAGACTTCGCAGAGTGGGTGAAAAATAAGAAGCCGATGTCTTGTCCTTTTGGCCAAAAAGAACTAGAGACATTTTCTTTTGATATCACCAAAGTCGATAGGATATTTGATTTCCTACTTCAAGAGGGGCAGGTTAAATTGTCACCTAATCATGTAATTCCATCGGCAGAGGAACTGAAAAAGATTAAGTAATGCAAATGACATAATGCAACTTCACATAGCACAAATGAATGTAAAGTGTTTAGGCAGCAATTGCAATCGGCTATAGAGTCTGGGAGAATTAAGTTTGATAATTCCAAAACTGATAGGTCGATGAAAATTGATCAGCACCCTTTCCCCACTAACATGTTAGACACCAAGGGTAAGACTAAGGTCTTGACGTCAGAAACGGCTGAGAAGAACGCATTGGTAGATTCCTAGCATTAGATAACTACCGATGACGCCAAAGGGAAAGGTTTGTTGAAGGAAGGTAACAGTTCTGGACAGCCTCCCCGATCTGGCGTAGTAATCACTCATAGACGGCAACGGGAGAATTGGCAACAGCTTGAAGATTGGTATCAGCATCAGCAAGAAGATCGACGTCAGGAGGATGAGAGGCGTCGACAAGAGTGGAAGGGATCATTGGGATTGTCTGTTTTTTGTTCATTGCTGGGAACAGGGCATTAAACTACCAACTGTTCAAGATTGTCCTGAGTGCAATGGTAGTTGTCGGCATGATTGATCAAATCAGAGATTCCAAACCGATAATAGGCGTTTTAATGAGCCGATTAGGGGAAGAACATCAGTACATGATTGGCTAGGGGGCAAGCTCAATGTGCATGAAAGGCTTGGGGGACATATTGGTTATTTCCCAAGGAATCAAGAAGAGCACGGGTTCCCAATGAATTCATATTCTGCAGAGATTCTAATGTTCATCGTGTAGAGTCAAAGGAGGTGCGCTATTAGCCGATTTGGAAGACAAAACTTCCCCGATGGTGTCCAAAGGGTCTGATAAGAACCCAGAGGAGGAGGATGTAGCAGGAACATCAGGAGGATTTGTATAGAGAGGAAAATTCTTCTAAGTCTGAAGATCGGCAGCAGTTGGACCGCAAAGGGAAAGGACCATCGGCACTGTTGACACCAGAAGTGGCAAACGGTTATACCGCAAGCGTACGATAGTCAATGTAGCCTTCACCGGGAGTATTCCAGGTATCGTGATTTCCACGGGGAACGCGAAGTGAATTAACTAGGCTTTAGATCGTTAGGTGATGATCAAAGGGTCTAGGATAATGGGGTAGAGAGGTCTAACTAGTATTAATGCCTGGTCTTGGTAATTAAGTATAGTCAAGGTTTTTCACCTAACTCTTTACTGAGGGCGATACCCGAAAAGGAGGATTGAGTTAACGAGGTTTTTCACCTCCCCGTCTCCTAAGCGACTACCCTGCTCAGCCCAACTATTATTTGCAACTTGCCTACAACAGATGCGAGGAGCTTTCCGCCTAGCGAGGACTGTCACTCTCACACTAGGTGTCTACACAACTGCGACAAGGAGTCCACACTGGCAAGAAGTAGTCTAGACACCACGTCTAAACTAGCTCTTGCTACCCTAAGCTTAGCTAAAGCTAAGAGCACTCAAGATCAAGCAATGTGCCAGTAAAGGATTCTTATACTTAAAGTACCAGACCAAATATTAAATACTAGAAAAGACTCAGAAGTAAGACTTACAAGAAGACCTGCTTCCGCTGAGGTGCTCCGCGAAGAAGACTCCCGACAGGCCGGGACTCCTCCTTGGAACTCCTCACTCTCTACTCACTATGATAGCACTAAGCTACTAAAGTAGTTTACTCCTAAGATACATGACATTTAAGTGAAGGAATAGGGGGGTATTTATAGTGGGAGATGGAGTAGGGGCTACTCCGGTGCCACGTCAGCGATCCGCGTCATCTTCATCATGCACCATTGGATCAAACCGACTTCACAACCGCCATCTGATCAACGGTAGAGGCAAACTAACATGTGCAACATGTGGGCAAGGTCGGTGGGAGGCCAACCGACCCTGGAACCGCCATGAAGTGGGGTCGGCCGACCCCCTATCTGGCTGGTTGGGCCCACCTGCAGTGTCCTGGAGGCTCTCTGATGTCGGTGGAGTTGAGCTGACCTGTGGGACCCACCAAAGTGGGGTCGCCCGACCCCAATTCTATGGGGTTAGGGTGTCAGCCCTGTCCTACATGTCTTCCTCTTCATGACTATAATGTTGTCTTGGTTACTGGTGTCACTGATCTTTAGTTATTCACCCCTTCTTAGTGTTTGGACCCTTGAAAAGTACCTGTTCTTACTCCTGCAACCAAATAGTAGCATGTACATGTGGAACTAGGTTATATGTACCTATATTACTACTTTGTTTGGTTGTTTTCTCCCAAAATGAGTCTTATGTTGACGGTTATGATAGTAGAAAACATGGTATAAATACCGTCAACAAGACCCCCCACACTTGAGTCTTTGCTCGTCCTCGAGTAAAGGTTAAAAATGAGTGATCAATGGTTTCTAACTTAAGATAGTAGTGAGCATAAAATGCTAGTTCGAACATAGTTCATCCAAATGGGTTTTTGTGTAAGTGTCTAGCATATATCCTTCAGAGGTTGAGAAAAGGAACAACTCTCAGAACAAGATCAAATTCCAATTTCATATTCTTGGTACTTAGAGTTTTTATGACACTTTTTAAAATAAGTCACATAGTTCAATCCTACTCCTCATTTAGCGCTCTAGATCACTCAAAGTTTTTTAGTAGTACTCACCAAGGCATGAATGCCAACTTGTTTCATCCTATAATTATAGGCTTATATGGGGCTTGGTAGGGATAAACAAGGTAGCATACTCTACTTTACAAATATTGTTAAGTCAAAAACAAGGATCCAAAGAGAGGAGTGTCATAGTCATAGATCAAGATGTGCAAGTGTATTATATGGTGGACTAGGTTGCTCCTTTATTTACTACACTCTCTCTACTTGTATATTGAGACATGGCTAGATTTTCTTTTTCTTCGAGCTTTATGTGCTCAATTTATTTATTTTTTTTTTCATGGACTTGCACATGTCCATCTTTTCTTTTTCTTTTATTTTGCCAAGCCCTTTTATGTCTCATTTTCTAAACAATATTTAGAGAGGTGTTCTAACACTTAGAGTATGGAGCAACCTATTTAGTGGATGCATAATACATGTGGTTGCGTACTTCCAGTGTAGAAGCAGCATATATATATGTGGTGTGTACGTGATCTTGATCTTGTGACTATGATACAACTCTCACTAGGGTCAACAAGGTTTTGACAAAACTCATTACAAAAGCAGGTTGCATTTCATAAAATGGTTACTTGAATATCTAAGTGTATGGCTTTTAGTGGGAATTTCTTGCTAATGAGGAGTAAATGATACTATGGTTTTGTGATATTTTTGAAACAAATCTCTAAGTACCTTGAATAGAAATGTTATGAATTCTTAGCCAAGAGTTATATCACTTTCATCAACAACTTAGTCAATATGGTTCCTATAGATTTTTACCCATGAGGATGAACAATTGTAAGAACTATACTTTATGTCACTATTTCTCTTAAATCATGAACCAGTTCACTTTTTATTTTGCAAACAAGTTTAAACTATCAGGGAAATTAGTCTCCCTGATCAAATAGCTCAGTTGGCACTTGATCCAATGACGGCTATTTTTGAGAAACCCTCTGATGATGAAAGATAGCATCTTAAAGCTTTGTTCGTTAAAGGCAGGGTTGATGGACAATCGGTCTCTAAGATACTTATTGATGGTGGAGCTGCAATTAATATTATGCCATATGTGATGTATTGGAAGCTTGGTAAAGGAGATCAGGATTTAACCAAGACCGATATGATGCTGAAAGATTTTGAAGGTAATGTGTCGCCAGCTACAGGGGCTATATGCGTTGAGTTGACCATCGGCAGTAAGACCTTGCCGTCAACTTTGTTTGTTATCAACGGAAAAGGCGCATACAATCTACTGTTGGGAAGGGATTAGATTCATGCCAACTGTTGTGTTCCTTCAATGATGCATCAATGCCTTGTTCAATGGGTAGGCGACAAAATTGAAGTTGTTCCTGGGGATTCTTCCTACATCATGCCAGTTGCCGATTTGCTAGTTGACGCTGCAGCAGGGCATCGGATTATTAGCTTCATGGATGGCAATGCAGGATATAATCAGATATTCATGGCTGAAGAAGATATACCAAAGACTGCATTTAGATGTCCTGGTCATGTTGGATTGTTTGAATGGATAGTCATGACCTTTGGTTTGAAAAATGCTGGTGCTACTTATCAAAGGGCTATGAATTTTATCTTTCGAGAGTTCATCGGCAAGCTGGTAGAAATTTATATTGATGATGTGGTGGATAAGTCTAGAGATTTTACAAAACATCTTGCCAATTTGCGAAAGGTGTTGGAATGCACAAGGAAACATGGTTTAAAGATGAATCCTAATAAGTGTGCATTTGGTGTATCGACAGGACAATTTCTTGGTTTCATGGTGCATCAAAGGGGAATTGAAATTAGTAGGAGATCTATTGATGCTATCAAAAAAATAGTTGCTCCTACCAACAAAACTGAGCTCCAATCTCTGATCGGCAAAATAAATTTTAATAGGCGATTTATTTCCAACTTATCTGGAAAAATTCGTACTTTTAGTCCTTTACTTAAATTAAAAGCCGATCAAGAATTTATATGGGGAGAAGAGCAACAATTGGCTTTGGATGAAATCAAGAATTATTTGACAAATCCTCTAGTCTTAATTCTACCTCAGCAAGGAAAGCCCTTCAGATTATATTTGTCTACCGATGGGATGGTTATCGGTTCGGCTTTGATTCAAGAATTTGAAGGGAAGGAGCGTGTGATTTACTATTTAAGCATAAGATTGATTGATGCTGAGACCAGGTATTCGGCTATTGAAAAATTATGTTTATGCCTATATTTCTCATGCATTAAGTTGGGGCACTATTTGCTATCGGCCGAATGCACTGTTATATGCAAAGATGATGTGGTCCGATATATGCTATCTATGCCGATTATGAGTGGCAGGATCGGTAAGTGGATTTTGGCACTGTCGGAATTCGATCTGCGTTATGAATCGGCTAAAGCGGTTAAAGGATAGATTATGGCCGATTTTGTGACTCAACATTGGGGTGCAGTGGAGACTTTGGAAATTGTGCCTTGGACGCTCTTCTTTGATGGATCCACGTGTGACCGGGGGGCAGGAATCGGCATAGTATTAATTTCCCCTCAAGGAAGGAAGTATGAGTTCTCTTTGCCAATTGTTGCCACGTCAACGAATAATCAAGCCGAGTCTCAAGCATTGATCAAAGGGTTGGAGTTGTTAAAAGAAGTTCATGCTGATGCTGTTGAAATCTTTGGGGATTCTATGCTGGTTATAAATCAATTGGCTAGAAGTTATGAATGCCGAAGTGAAGTTCTGATAACTTATTACGAAAAGAGTGTGCAACTATTAAGGGAATTCAAAGATTTCTGATTAGAGCATGTTCCTCGATTGCATAATGAGGAGGCTAATCGGTTTGCTCAGCATGCCTATATCAGCAATTAGTGCCGATGATTGGAGAATAGAAATTATTGATTATTTAAAGAATCCATCCAAGAGGGTTGAGAGGCGTGTCCAGTTTCAAGCTACCAATAAAACTTTTATTGTTATATCAGCAAACTGGCAAATCAGCAAAGACTAGAAGTACCAAACGACTGCTGATGCCCCCCAGTCCAGCCAAGCAAAGAGAAAGGGTCCCAAGAGTACCAAGTCACAAGCGAAGCGTCAGAGAACAGCAACGCCTCCTCCTCCTCCAAGGTCACCAGTCCCTGTAGAATCATCTCCCTCTTCTCCAGAAGCTCAGACACAGCAAGTACCATCTCCCCCTCAACCACAAGAAGAACCTCAGCCAGAGGGAACATCAGCCGATGTACACAAGCAAACCGCTGACCCAGTGGGCTCAATCATAGCATCGGTAGTTTCTTCAATTCAGACAAGTACTGCACCCCCTCAAGGTAATGTACTCTCTATGAAATTATTGCCGATGAACCTACCTTTCCATCTTATAATTACCCCTGTTAATTTTCAGCTGACATTGTTCCGTCGGCAACTCTAGCCGATCAACCCATAGTACCATCGGCCTCAGCTAGCCAGAGGCGAGAAATCACCCTGAAACAAGTAAGTTACCCGATCTCTATTTCTATCATCACCAGTACTTGATCATCAAATAACTTATTTTATCTTCCTTTTCAGGAACAGGACTCTCCCGACAGCTTGTTCTCCTTTGCCATCGAAATTTCTGAGGATGAAGGCGAGGAAGCAAGCTCTTCTCAAGCAGATGGAATTTCATCGGCAGAGACTAGAGCAAAGCTAGAAGATCTGTCGGCCCTCCTTCATCAAGACATAGCCCAACTGGTTGACGACTCTGATCCAGCCAAGGCTCTATTCAAGGCTCTCAGAGGCCAAATTCCTACCGATGCCAAGGAGATTCTCTTCAAGGCTGCTCACTTGGAGAGACGACAGCTCCAGTACCAAAAGGCCACTCAGCGCCTTGCCGATAGAGGTGCTCACGCCCAGCTTTCAGAGGAGGTAATGAAAGTAAAGTACCTTGCCGATGAAAAACATAAGAGCATCGGCATTCTGAAATCCTTAGGAGATACGCTGAAGCAAAAGATCTCCGATCTATCGGCAAAGAGGGAAGCCCTGCTGGCAAAACTTAAACAAGTAGAAGAGGCCCTGTCCCAAGCTCAACACGAAGAAGGTGAGCTGCCTGAGATGATCAAGACCCTTGAACAAGAGCGAAACGTCCAGGCTCGCAAGGCACTGCAGATGAAGAAGAAGCTGAAACTGGTGGAAGGCTCTGCCGATGAACATATCAAAGAAATAGAAGAAGCCGATCAAATTCGCCTGCGTGCTATATCGGCCATCCAAGCCTTGCTAAATGCATGAACTCTTCATCGATGACGTGCTTTGCTCTAAGAACTCCTCAACATTTTGGTCTAGCCGATAGGACTGATATCGGCACCCTTTTAAAACATTGAGTCCGGCCCCAGATACACTTTAATCCAGCCGATAGGAATGTTATCGGCACTTAAACTTTCATGCATCAATCCATATGCTAGGATAATATTTCTTTAAGTATTTGCCATTCAATGACCTAGGAAATTCAACTCCTTCGAGAGTTTCTAAAATATAGGCATTGCCAGGAGCAGATCGATTTATCCGATAGGGACCCTCCCAATTGGGAGACCACTTCCCAAATTTTGAACTTTTGGTCCCGATTGGTAAGATTAGTTTCCATACTAAGTCTCCATCGGCAAACTCCTTAGTCTTTACCTTCTTATCATACCATATGGCAACTCTCTTTTTATTTTTCTTCTATACTCATCAAAGCCTTTAGCCGATGCCCTGCTAAATCATCCAACTCGTCTTTCATCAAAGTTGCATAGTCATCGACAGTCAGCTGATCTTGAAAAGATAGTCGCCTAGGTCCGGTTTTAATCTCCCATGGCAACACAGCATCGTGTCCATACACCAACTGATAAGGCGAAACTTTGGTCGACCCATGACAAGCCATCTGATATGACCATAAAGCTTCATTCAACAACGTATGCCACCTCCTAGGATTTTCTTCAATCTTCCGTTTGATGAGTTTAATAATTCCTTTGTTAGATGCTTCGGCCTGCCCATTGGCTTGAGCATAATAAGGAGAAGAATTCAACACTTTAATTCCCATACCGATTGCAAATTCATCAAACTCTCCCGATGTAAACATAGTACCCTGATCGGTAGTAATCGTTTGAGGAATACCAAATCGGTAAATAATATTCTCTTTTACAAAATCAATCATATTGGCCGATGCGACTTTCTTCAAAGGAATAGCTTCAACCCACATGGTGAAATAATCAGTGGCAACCAAGATGAACTTATGCCCTTTGCTTGATGGTGGGTAAATCTGGCCGATTAGATCAATAGCCCATCTCCGGAACGGCCAAGGTTTAATAATGGGATTCATGGCCGATGCGGGTGACAGAGTATTGATGAGGTTCTGGTTGAAATAGTAAAAAGTTACTGATGAAGTTCCCATGTCAGCCAATGTGTCCTGAAAATTGTGTAAATGTAAGAATGGAATCGGTATAAGTTGAAGAATTCAAGGATTTACCTTGAAAGCTTGTGCCAAAGCAGTGGCAGCTACCGACGGGGTTGTTTTTGCTCGCCTGGTGGTGATTTTCTTGAAATGCACACCCCGGTGCATTAAAGCCGCCAAGCTCGGAGCGTTGTTGCCGATCAAAGAGATTGGACCCGATGGAAGGAGTTCGATTGGCCTGCCACTTCTGCTAATTGATGGTGGCGTATCATCGACCTGTATAAAACAAAGAAAGTAAGTTGCCGATAGAAAATGAAAGTGAAAGGATTGAAACATCGGTTAAAATACTTACAGAATTATCGGGGACTTTGTATTTGGGGTCGATCATGCCACGGTATGTGAGGGCCGATATGCAGAACAAATGCTCTTTCCACTCCTCCCACCACTGTTTGTATGCCTGAGTAATGAAGAGAGCTGGGATCCAAGCCGATAGATCGACATCTGTATCGGCGAGTGGCGGAAGTTGAGCTATTCTGATTCACTCAAGATTGCTGGTGATGGTCTCCCTCGGCTTTACCACATCGGCGTAGCAAAGTGCAATCGGCAGCTGTCCAAAGGCTAGCTGACGAGCTAGTGCCGATGGATTGTAGAACTCATAGGTCAGATTGGAAGCTTTCCCACTACCAAAGAAATTCACTGGTATGGCCCTTGGGGTGATAATTGCCATCATCACGTCACGGTCCTTGTTGAGAGCATCATTGAAGGGACGGAAAGTCAGGGGAAATCTAGTGTCTGGATCTTCATAAGGCATCCATGCCTGCTATTCTCTGGTCAGACCTTCATAGAGAGTCTGGAAGAATCGGCTAACCTGGTCTTCATTAGCACCAGTGCCAGGTAAGACTATGGCAGCTTCGCCAAAGTTCAAGGGGGAACGAGTTGCCGATTCTTCTTCATCCAATTCATAATCCTCGGCTATGTCCCTGGGGAAGCGCTGTGCAAAGACGTCGAATTCAAGGCGTTTGTGCATGTGGAGACTAAGCCACATGTTGATAAACCACCAAGGACCCCCTAAGTTGCCGATGGATTGACCTAGCAGAAGTTTCTTGGCTACCTGGTGGAGGAGGTGATAAGCAGAGCCGAGCAAGTATCGGCCAAGAGGAAATCGGCTACCATTGGCTAATCTTTCTGCTGCCGATAAGTAAACAGAGATTGGTCCTGCCGATCGGCCACAGAATACAAACTTATCCAGCCACATATTCAGGAAAGTGGTATGTTCCTTTGCACTTACAGGTCCTGTTTTTCAGTACTTCTGAATGTACCCAGACCAACCACCGATAGCATGAGTTTCTATCTTGGAACTGGGTTTAGTGCCAAATAGATGGCTGTTATCGGCAGTGGATATGTCTAAGCCGGTGAGCATGAGTACATCGGCAAGTGTAGGAGAAGCAGGGCCATGGCCAAACACAAAAGCATTGAGCGTGTCTGACCAAAAGTACGAAGCAACAATTAGCAGTGACTCATTCCTCTCCATATCGGCAAGAGACAATCTAATGAACTGGTCTAACTTCCGCTCGCCCCATTGAACCTTATTTGAGTGGCTGACTCTCACGAACCAATCCTTCCATCCCTTGGTAGGACTGGACCAGGAATGGAAGGCATCTTTCCACAGATCTAGGGAGAAGTTTTCGGCTCTAAAGGGGATTCTGTTTGTCTCTACGTTTATTAGATCGGTGGGATCTAGATTTCCTAGCGGGCCAAGACATTGGAGGTGAGGTTGATCGGTAGGAATTACGATCTTATTGGCCAAATCCTAAAAGTTTTTGAGGATAAAAGAAAGAACAAAAAGAAAAAGGAGTATTCAGTAAAAGGAATTGTGGATGAACAGGAGTACAGCAAGAGTGCGGAAAAAGGAGGGTGGTAAACTGACCTTAGGAATGACGAAGTTGATGGCCATTTCCTCGCAAGGAAGAAGATCGAATACTTGGGGGATTGGTGAAGAAGGCCTTTGTTGAAGTTCTTGGAATCCTCGGGTGGTGCCGCCGCCAGGAAAGTAGATTTTGGGCTGTGGAATGATAAGATGGAGAAGGAGTACCGGAGAAGGAAGTATTTATAGGACAAATCGGGCAGGGGCAAATCTGACTTATCTCTTTGCCACATCCGTGACATCCGAGGGTGTTCAGGTGGATATGGTAACTGTTCACACGGTAATCAAGTGATTGCGTAGGTGATTTGACAGCAAGCGGTCATGATTTTGAAGATATTTCACTATACAAGATCTCCTGGTCGGTCCATCGGCAGTTCCCTCTAATAGTAATATTGCCGATGGACGCATAAAGTGGAGAGATTCGGTTTGGGAGGTTGAGGAATTCGAGGAATCTGCAGGAGAATCGGGCCAAGGTTGTTCGGATTTAACGACCGATTACCAAATTGGGAGAATTAATTGCGGAAAGGCATCATTACTGCAGAGAAATTCGGAGCATTAATGATTTTATACTCTGAAATTGGGGGCATGTGTTGACACCGTTTTTGGACACGTATCTTTTGACGCGTACCTGGGGTTAGTAAAGTATAGATCGGCGGATGAAGCAACGGTAACTAGTCTACAGGGAAGTTGCCGATGAAGGTGGTTGCCGATGGGGAAACAACTGAATGTGACTAAGTCCAGAGGTGGTGACGTGTTCGTGCCGATGGCTAGTGTCAATGTTTGCCGATGGCCACAACAGGAGGCCTGCCGATGGCTCTGAAGAAAAGTGTGGAGGTTGCTGATTGATCTGTGGTGGTGCCCTGGTCGGCTACAAGGGGGTAGTTTTATGTTTTCCTTAGTTATTAGAAGTCGTTTTGTGTACGGGTTCCGTTTAGTTTGGAATTCGAGTCCTAGTCGTGTCTGGTTGTAGCTCTTTGGACAGGGTATAAATGTAGACCCTAGGGCCATGTAAAAATCGATCAATCAATCAAACACAAGTTTTTACTCATATTCTAGCATCTACTTTTTCAACGACTTCGTCATATTTTCTTTTTACTACGAGTTCTTAGGAATTCGTCGAGTCAAACTCGGCGCGTTCTCAAGTTCCGCGTGATCACCTCTTGGCCGTGACATCAGGGCACATCGCTGTTGTCGGGACCAAAGTGGTCGAGTTACCACGTTTGTCGATTGTAAGGTCAAATCGGCTGGCACGCCTTAACGTTTGAATCGGGTATTAGCCCTTTGTGTTTGCAGATCAGCTTTTGCACCAACAGAAAAATACTTAAATGTACAAGGAAACACGGTCTGAAGATGAATCCTAATAAATGTGCATTTAGCGTATCGATATGCCAGTTTCTGGGTTTCATGGTGCATCAGAGAGGAATTGAAATTAGTAGGAGATCCATTGATGCAATCAACAAGATAGTTGCCCCTGCAAATAAAACTGAACTTCAATCCTTGATTGGCAAGATTAATTTTATCAGGCGGTTTATATCCAACCTATTGGGTAAGATCAAGGCTTTCAGTCCTTTGCTCAAATTAAAAGCTGATCAAGAGTTTGTGTGGGGTAACAATAGCTAGCCTTGGATGAAATTAAGAACTATTTAATAAATCCTCCTCTATTAGTTCCACCTCAACACGGGAAGCCCTTCTGATTGTACTTGTCAACCGATGATACGGTTATCGGTTCAACTCTCATTTAGGAATTTGAAGGGAAAGAACGTGTGATTTAATATTTAAGTAGGAGGTTGGTGGATGCTGATATAAGATATTCAGCCATTGAAAAGTTATGCCTGTGTTTGTACTTTTCTTGTATTAAATTGTGGCATTATTTGCTATCAGCTGAATGTACTATCATGTGCAAGGATGATGTACTCAAATACATGTTATCAATGTTGATTTTGAATGGTAGAATCGGAAAGGGGATACTGGCATTGTCGGAGTTTGACCTACGTTATGAATCGGTTAAAGCAATCAAAGGGCAGATTATGGCCGTTTTGGTTACCCAACATTGCAGTTGAATAGGTTCTTTGGAGGTTGCTCCTTGGACACTTTTCTTTGATGGATCTACGTGTGATCAAGGAGCAGGTATCGGCGTAGTATTAATTTCTCCTCGGGGAAAGAAGTATGAATTTTCATTGCCGATTGTTGCTACATCGACAAACAATCAGGCTGAGAACCAAGCTTTGGTAAAAGGGTTGGAGTTATTAAGAGAAATTCGTGCCGATGTTGTTGAAATCTTCGGTGATTCTATGCTTGTTATAAATCAGTTGGTTGGAGTTTATGAATGCCGAAGTGAAATTTTAGTATCATATTATGAAAGGTGTTTGTAGCTATTGAAAGGATTTAAAGATTTCCGTTCGGAACATATTCCCCGACTACATAATGAAGAAGCTAATCGTTGGCTCAACTTGCTTCGGGATATCAACCTATTCTAGAGGTGTTTTTATCAGCAATCCGTGCCGATGATTGGAGAAAGGAAATCATTGATTACCTGAAAGATCCGTCTAAGAAAGTTGAGAGACGTGTTAGATTCCAGGCCACCAAGTATGTACTCCATGATAATGAGTTATATTATCGTACTATAGATGGGATTTTACATAGATGTCTTGGTAAGGATGAATCAAAAAGTTTGATGGGTGAAATTTGTTGAGGGAGTCAATAAGGGGTACCCCAACCGACGCCCATAACGAGATGATCCTACCCCAAAATCAAGGCCCCTGACTCGACGCCCCCGCTTAACACGCATAATCACCAAAACATGATGTCGACCATACCCTCGAACACGGAAAAGGGGTCGTGCGAACTAGCAGAGGCTCGACTAAACGGCAACCGTCGAATACGGAAGTGGCTCGGGCGAATCAGCAGGTCTCGAGCGCGAAGGCGCTGCCCACCGTCTGTCACGGGTACGGAAGTCAAGGCATTTAATGTGCCTGCCATGTTCTCACCTAACCCGACAGTCGCGGGAAACGTAATAGGGAGCAAGCACCCGTCCAATCCCCATTTCCATAGCTTTATCCCCCAGATGGGTAAGAGTACAGCCACCACAGTGAGACAGTCGGGATGTCACATCACGGCACCCCTCAAGGCACCCCAAGTCAACGCACCGCTCAGCAAAGCCCTACTGAGTGCCAGACCCTCAAGCGAGTACGTTCCTTCCCAGAGAAGAGTCAGGCGACGAAAGACAGCACCTCAACCACTCTGGACGTGACTATTGTCGTGATGTATAGGCGTACCCACGCTTAATCCAATCTAGGGCGATGAGCAGGAGCCAAACTCAGATGCATGCGTAATCATTACCATAGTACCCAGTAACAAGACGGCTCGAGGCCACGCCGGTATGGAGGCCTCGAGTAGGTTAGCGCACCACGCCCCTATCGGGCCTTATTTTAAACGCCTACACCATGTAACCTAGGTCTCCCCTTGGAACTATAAAAGGGGAGGCTAAGGAAGAGATAGACAGGACACTACACATAGAACAACAACCATACATCGCTTCCATCTAGGACTTAGAATCCATCGCAATACCAACTTGTATTCGCCCCTATACAAGCACTTAGGTGCAAGACAATAGAAAACATCCACCCCTGCTGGATGTAGGGCCTTCTCTTGCCTGAACCAGGATAAATCTCTTTGTCTTTCTTGCATCACCATCTGGAAGAGGGAACATGCATACAAGTTTACTCATTGGTGTGACCCCCCGGGGGCAAAACATCGACAGTTGGCGTGCCAGGTAGGGGTACTGCGTGTTTTTCACCGACTTCCCATCTCCATCTAGATGGCCACTCTCGTTTCACCGATCCCACGCTCCATGGTGATTTGGTTCGGGAGCCTCGAGTTCATGTCCACCGGTTCCGGCTACGACATGATCCTGCTCTCGGTCCAAGGACCGGGAGGAACTCGCGTTGCACTAGCACGATCGAAGGCCCCGAGACGGCCTCACAACCACGCCTCCCCGCCCAAGAAGAGGCATGGATAGCACTGCCACCACCTCTCGGCTGCGTCGCGGTCATCGACCCGCGCCAGAAGAGCGGTGGCGCAGGAGCCGACAGCCCCGCGCGCCGAGGCTATGGATACGACGGCCCAGTGTCGAGACGGCCCCGCAACGACATTAGGAGATAACGCGACTCGCGTGCTCTCACCCTCGACGACGCTGCTACCGCACGGGTTGTTCATGTTACAGAACCGACCAAATTATAAGAGTTCAAGTGTAGAAACGATCGACAAGCAATCAAGTTTCCAAACATGAGCCCATATAATCCCGGTAGTCAATTGAAATCACGAAGGACTTCAAACCAACTTGCAACAAACCAAGATCGTAATAATTCAGCACAACACAGCGATTGTTACAAAGTCATACATTGCCGTCGAAGCGGCACCACATCGGAGTAGTAAGTTATTACAACACTTGTTTGAAGTAGCGGAAGCAAAATAGTTACACACACACTTTCCAAATTCAGTTCTTAAGTTCGAGTTACTGCCAGAGTCTACATCATCCTTCCAAAAGCATCAGGTACGAGGTTGTTAGAGAACCGTGCCCAACGGTTAGTCCTCATCCCCAGCGGGATGGAGACAGGTCTTGTAGAAGCCGTCATAAAAGATGTCATCTGCAACAGGTGGGAATAAACCCTGAGTACGAGAATGTACTCAGCTAGACTTACCCGTCTAGTAAAACATAAAAGACACCAAGGATCATGCAAGGCTAAAATATCAAGTGGAGCAGGTTGACTCATCGTTTGCCAAAAGCTTAAATTAAAACTAAATTATTTTGAGTGCATCATATTTATTCATCATCAGCCTACCACTAGATTAGCACCTGTACTACAACACATCACTTGATTATTACAAACAATAATAACCATATCAAATTCATCATATGTTCTTCTTTGCTATCATCATTATCATGAACCAAATTCATTAGTGGATGCTACGTTTGCCGCTGCTCTGTCAAGTTCTCACTAACCGGGAGAGACGGCGATTCGAATCGAATTCCTATCCAGCTGGAGGGTTATTCCTAGCACTCACCCAAGCATCCCCCGTCGGAGAGCCAACGGGTCACCTTTGGTACGACTCTGGAATCGCGGCTCCGATCAGCACCGCACTCCCAGGGCTACCACTCTGCCAGGGAGGTCAGGAATTTTAACTCACCTGCCTTTGGGCTTACGCCAATGGTCCCCCGCACACCGCACTTCCTCCGGTAGTGCGCACTTTATACTTGCCGGTCTTCCGGCCTGAGTCATACTACTCGGCTTCGTGGTCGGAACGAGTTATCCGGCCAACTAAGTGTCAGGCATGCGTTCAACATGACAAGAGGACGTACAACGATCGGTCCTTAGCTGCCACAGATGGAGTTACTACAACCTTGCAAAACTCCGCCCGGCTTAAGTCAAATTAATCAGGTTCCATCCACGATAGCATATACACTCCATCATGATCCGACACAACCCTATGTCGCGCAGGTGACAGGAAATCACCCGACTTCTACCGATTAAGCATGGCTAAGCTGCTACTCGATCCTAACTCTACAACCAGGGTGTGGTGAGTTATCTGGACAAGGATGGAGTTAATGCAACAAAGGTGTCATCACAACTCCTATACTTAAATGCAGCAATAGATATAACATATTAAATAAACTTTTGAAAGTAGAGGGAGGCTTAGAATGCTCCGGGGCTTGCCTTTCACGAACGAGGCTGGCTCGTGGTTCGGGCACTCAACTTCTTCTTCGGGCTCCTCGAGTCCGACTGGCTGGACTTCCACCACTTGGCTGCCCTCCTGGCCTTCGGGGTTCACTTACAGATTGAAGGAGGCTGCCGCGTCCGATGCACCTATTGCATGCTCGGTGAATGAGAAAGCGTGCATACAAAAGAATGAATGCTTGATAATATAAGTGACTCACTGGACACTCATTTACGGAGCAATAGTTATAACAAGTTCACACAAGTTAACAAGTTAACTTAGCCCCAAAACCTATCATGAAAGACTATAACAGCAAGCAACATATAACAGAATTAGCTCAGTAAACAGATCATAACTAGTGCTAGGCAGATCCAGCAAACATAAGTGAGGACATTCTGGAAAGCTTATAAAATTGTCTACAAATCATCTTTAAACATCACAGCAAGATTCATATATTAAACAAGTCATTTAAACAAAGTTCCAGGTTCTGTCCCAGAAAAACAGAGAGCTCCTATTTCTGGAACCCAATTTGGAATAGCTATAACTTTTAAACTACTGGGCCAAATGACCCCAAATTTAAACCACAGCTAGTTCAATAAGTTTGCAACAACTTTGATTTAGACAAGTTTCCCAGAAAACCAAGTTATCATTAAGCACAAGTTAAATTACTCCCTTGCTGTCCAGAACAGCCTTTAATCCTTTAATTAATTATTTGATGACATAACCAAAACATAAACCATGCCAACCACATGGCTTATGAGCACAAGCATACCACAAGGTTACCAGAACATCAGATGATCAACCTCAAACATTTACTCAACAAGGCATTTATTAAATAATTCTAGAAAGGAGCATAATTACAAGATACTAGTCAATAGTGCTCAAAAAAATCTACAAAAATTACAAAGGCACAAATGTAGCATCAAAGCATCACCATAAAAATTTCAGAGCAATTGCACATACCAAATTAAAGATATGCATTTAACATGTGACAAGGTGTTTATTTCATAAATTGGGAATCATGACTTCTATTGTGTCAAACAGCAGATTTTAAATTATTTACATGCTATGAATGCCATAAACAAGTTTACTACCCAAGTAGAGCACCAGCATAGGCATTAATTATTTTATATGATTTAATTAAAGAAACAAGCCACATTTCAATCATAAATTACATAACAAGGCTGTACTACTCCAAAATTCATGAAATATTTACCAAAGCCCACTAGTACCACACAGAGACTACCATAAAATTTTCAGAACAAACTAAGCAGTATAACAAGAGATATGAATTTATCCATGAATAAAAAGATTAAATCCTTAATAAACATTTTTCCAAAAAACATGGTCCATTTTATATTTTTATTAAAAACTAGCCATCTCAAGGAATACCACAAAATTGGTTTCACAAATTTTGGATCTCAGAAACAGGAGATATGATTTTTGCAAGAAAGCCAAAAATCCAGATTTGAATAAAAGAAAAGGAGGGAAGGAGGGTGACACTGAGAGTGGACCCCCCATGTCAGGTTCTTCTCCTTCACGGCCAAGGCGACTCTCATCGGCGATTTCTCCGCGACGGCGAGGTCTCCGGCCAAACCAGGGGCACCAATGTGATCCCCAGACTCTAGCGACTCGATTGCCCCCCTTTTCCCCACGGCGGAGCCACCAGAAGGTGCTTGCCGTCGACCATGGCGGCTCGGCGGAGGTGCTCGGCGTTACGCCGGAGCCCTCGGGCCGGTAGAGCGTGACCTAAGGCCTTCTACAGCACCAACGGACTACGGCGAAGCTTCCTAGGTACGCGGCTTGGCTTGAAACCTCGTGGAACACGCTGGCCACGAGAGCACCCATCTCCGGCGGAAACACGGCGGCGCTGCGCATCGTGTCCGGCGACGGAGAGTTCGGTAGAGCGTCCACCAAGTGGCGCAAACGCTCGCTAAGGACCTACTCTACCTCTAGGACCTAACTAGAGAAGACGAGCGGCTTCACAGGGCTCAGCATTGAGTTCGCCGGAAAAGATGGTCGCGGCGACCCGATTTGGGGGAAGAAGGGAATGGCGGCTCACCGGTGGGTTTCGCGACGAGCTAGAGGGTGGGAAGTGAAGGGCGGCTCACGGCGGAGCTGTGGGTGCAGTTTGGTGGGCTGAGACGCAGCGAGGAGCGCACACGAGCTCGCCGGAGTGAGCTCGCGACGGTGAGCTCGCTGCGGGCGCTCTTCTGGCGAGTGAGGCGAGGCAGAGAGGGAATGGACGCGTCCATTCGGCTCGGGGCGTCGCCGTGGATGACATGCGCGCGCTGGGAGCTGAAGAGCGGGGCCAGGAACGATGTACAGACGACAAATGTCGCCGTTGCTCTGCCGCCGGTCGGCCACGTCGGTGAGCTCCAAGCTGATTGAGACAAAACGATGGCCGACTGACAGAGCTACTTTGACAACGATTTACTCCCAAACCAGAGCGAATTTGGACATGATGTAGTTGACAAAGTTGGAGTATTAGCCGTGATCTACAACTTTGTCAACTGGAGCAAAAGCTAGATCGGACTGGATTGAGAGGTATGAAGTTTTCAAAATCGATCGAGCAAACTGTTTGTGTTCCCGGACTTAGAAAATTTTCTAAGTGTTGGAAACAGCCCCAATTTTGCCTTGTGGGTCAGTTTTGAGCTATTTGTGGTCATTTTCATGAGATGTTCATAAAACAACTTTTGTTCCTTATAAAATTTGCTACAACTTTGCTGTAGAAAGTTTTGACATGCAAGCATTTTATGAAACACTTTTTAAAAGCCTAAGCAAAAGAGGGTTTTTAGGGCCTATTTGCATAAGTATGACTTAAGTGACTATTTTGGAGAAGTGATCAACATGAACATTGTTCCCAAGGTTAAGTTAAGCATAGATAAACTAATTAACAAAGCATAGCACACAAACATAAGCATGATTCACTCAAACATAAGCGTAGAAAACCTATTTAAGCAACTTAGATCACATATTTGCATAGAATGACATGGCTCAAGATAGATGATGATCATGGTATGCTTTGATTAGATGATGATGCTCATGCTATGCACAAGATTGATGCAACCATAACACTAGGGTGTTACAGCCCTCCCCCCTTACAAAAATCTCGTCCCGAGATTTGAAATCTTACTGATTTTCGAAGAATGTTTTGTAAACTTCTTTTAAATAATCCTCCGTCTCCCAAGTGGCATCTTCCTCCCCGTGGTTACTCCACAACACCTTGTAAAACATAACCACATGATTACGAGTCTCCCATTCCTTGCGATCAAGAACCACTACGGGTTTTTCTTCATACACCAAGTCTGACTTCAACTTGATATCTCGAACTTCCACTCGTTCCTCTGGTACACGAAGGCACTTCTTTAATTGTGATACGTGGAAGACAGGGAAAATAGCTCGAAGCGCAACTGGAAGTTGAACTTTGTATGCTACATTTCCTTTCCTTTCGAGAATCTGATAAGGTCCCACATAACGAATTGCAAGCTTTCGCTTGACTCCGAACCTTTGTACACCCTTCATCGGAGACACCTTGATATATACATGGTCACCAACGGAAAACTCAATCGGCTTCCTTCTATTATCGGCATAACTTTTCTGACGAGCTTGAGCAGCTTCCAGATGTTGCTGGATGGTACGGACTTGCTGCTCTGCTTCGTTCATGAAATCGATGCCATAATACCTTCGCTCTCCGGCTTCTACCCAATTCAACGGGGTTCGACACTTTCGACCGTACAGGGCTTCAAATGGAGCCATCTTGATACTCTCCTGGTAACTATTGTTGTAGGAGAACTCAGCCAATGGCAACCACTTAACCCAAGAACCCTTTGAAGAGAGAGTACATGCCCTCAACATGTCTTCTAGGATTTGGTTAACCCGTTCAGTCTGACCGGCCGTTTGGGGATGATAAGCAGAGCTACGGACTAATTGAGTACCAATCTGCTCATGCAGACATTCCCAAAAACGAGCAGTGAACTAAGGTCCACGATCTGATACGATAGTTCGAGGCACACCATACTGACGAACAATGTGCTCGAAATACAATTCTGCATATTGATGTGGACGATAGTCAGTTCGAACTGGAATAAATCGAGCAACCTTGGTCAAACGATCTACAATCACCCAGATGGAGTCGTAACCCTTAACAGAAGTTGGGAGTCCAACGATGAAATCCATGCTGACTTCTTCCCATTTCCAACCAGGAATTGACAAGGGTTGAAGCAAACCAGCTTTCATGTGAACAGCCTTCACACGACAACAATTGTCACAACGAGCGACAAAAGCAGCGATCTCCTTTTTCATCTTTGTCCACCAAAACAGGGGTTTTAGATCCTGATACATCTTGCTGCTACCAGGATGGATAGACAATTTGGATGAATGAGCTTCAGACAAGATCTGATTTCGCAGCTCACGGTCTTTTGGGACCACTAGTCGATCTTTGAACCAAAGAATTCCGTTCTTATCGACCCGGAAATGCTTGATTTCTTCTTCCTTCATTTTCCTCTTTATATGATAGATGCCTACATCTGTTTGCTGCAATTCGATAACTCGATTGCGAAGAGTACTCTCTAGAGAAATCTGGTTGAGCACAAGTGGATGCATAAGATGTGACAACAACGGATCTTCCACTTGGATTGAGTGACAGTGCGCTTTCCGACTCAAGGCATCCGCCACCATGTTCGCCTTGCCCGAATGATAGTGCACTTGTAGATTGTAATCTTTAATCAATTCAAGCCACCTTCGCTGCCGCATGTTCAGTTCAGGTTGAGTGAAGATATACTTGAGACTCTTATGATCGGTGTAGATATTACACAGATTACCCAGCAAATAATGCCTCCAGATTTTCAAAGCATGAACAACTGCTGCCAATTCCAAGTCATGAGTAGGGTAATTGACCTCATGCTTTCGAAGTTGGTGCGAGGCATACGCGACAACGCGACCTTCCTGCATCAACACGCAGCCTAGACCGATGCCTGACGTGTCACAAAAGACATCGAAGGGCTTTTCGATATCAGGTTGAGATAGGACAGGAGCTGATGTCAGCAATGTCCTCAACTTGTGGAATGCCTCTTCACATTCAGGCGTCCACACAAACTTCTCATCTTTCTGAAGTAGCCGAGTCATAGGCTTGGATATTTTTGAGAATTCAGGAATGAATCGACGATAATATCCAGCCAGACCAAGAAAACTCTGAACCTCGTGTACCGAAGTTGGAACTTTCCAATCCAGCACTTCTTGCACCTTAGCCGGATCCACCGATATGCCTTCTTCAGATAAGACATGGCCCAAGAAAGGTACTTTCTTCAGCCAAAACTCGCATTTGCTAAAATTGGCATAAAGCTGATGTTCGCGCAAACGCGACAACACTATACGCAGATGCTCTGCATGCTCCTCTTCATTGCAGGAATATACCAAGATATCATCAATGAAGACCACCACAAAATTGTCCAATTCGGGCATGAACACCGAATTCATGAGATACATGAAGTGAGCAGGTGCATTTGTAAGACCGAAGGACATGACGAGATACTCATACAACCCGTACCTCGTCGAGAAAGCTGTCTTAGGTATATCTTCAGGACGGATCTTGATCTGATGGTACCCAGATCGCAAATCAATCTTGGAGAATACCTTAGCTTTAGACAACTGATCAAACAAGATATCAATGCGAGGAAGAGGGTATTTATTCTTGATGGTCACCGCATTAAAGGGACGATAGTCCACACACATGCGCAAAGATTGATCCTTCTTCTTCACAAAGATAGCCGGACAACCCCATGGAGACGAACTAGGACGGATAAGACCCTTCTTCAACAACTCATTTAGTTGGGTCTTAAGCTCAGCTAGCTCATTGGGTGGCATTCTATAAGGTCTTCTAGAGATAGGAGCGGTACCTGGGTTCAATTCAATTTTGAACTCCACATCCCGATCCGGAGGAAGCCCGGGCAAATCATCAGGAAATACATCCGGGAACTCACACACCACCGGAATGTCCTGAATAGCCTTAGATGTAACTGCATTCACAGTGCTACGGATTTGAATATCACGAGGGAGTTGCACTAGAAATGCCTCCTTGGTATTTGGGCCTTTCAACATCACTACACGAGTGGTGGTGTCGATAAGAACTCCATTACCACTCATCCACTTCATCCCCAGAATTACATCTATGCCCACACCGGGTAGAACAACCAAATCAGCAAGAAACTGACGGCCTCCAATTTCCAGAGTTGCCCCCAAAACCACTTGATTGGTGGAAATATCATTTCCCGCGGCACTAATACAATAACTGCCCTTATCAAGTGTAATTGCCTTGATATTATGCTTAGACACAAATTCGGAACTCACAAAAGAATGCGATGCTCCTGAATGAAAAAGCACAAGTGCATCAAGTTGATTAACCAGAAACTTACCAGCCGTGACTACCTCACCAGCAGGGATTGCTTCCACAGTGGTGTAGTGAACACGCCCCTGACGGACGTTCCCCTGGTTGCCCTTCTTTGTCGGGTAAGGACAATTGCTCTGCCAATGCCCGGTCTGATTGCAGCTCCAGCACGGACGGTTGGCAGGTGGAGTCTTAGCATAGTTGGGACCCGTGTTGCCCCTAGGAAGAGCAATAGAGTACCCCTTGCGAAAACCCGTCTTCGCCTGATTCTTCTTCACTGGACGGCGGTACCGCTGGTTAGGCGTTGGAGCACGGAACGGTGGCTTAGCTGCCACTGTTGCCTTGGACTGAGATGACCCTGCCCCAGCCTCAAAAGCCCTCTTGCGAGTCTTGGTCGCAGTGTACACAGTGTTATAGTTCTGTTGAGTGAGAGCATCACTGACAAACTCATTGAAAGTTGCACACTTGGTGCGTCCCATAGTCTTCAGCAACTTGGGGCCCAAACCTCGCTTGAAACTAGCAATCTTTTTGGCCTCAGTGTTCACAAACTCAGGAGCATATCTAGATAAATGATTGAAAGCATGCAAATACTCCTTCATAGTTTTGTTGCCCTGAGTCAACTGCATAAACTCGGTATGTTTCATCTCCATGACACCAGGAGGAATGAAATGCCCCTTAAAAGCATCACGGAAAAGATTCCAGTCAAGCACAGTGCCGGCTGGAAGAGCTTCCCGATACTGATTCCACCAGATGCCTGCCGGACCTTGCAGTTGATGAGCTGCATACTCTGCCTTCAAACCTTCAGTCAACCGAAGCAAGCGGAACTTTTGTTCCACCGTGTTCAGCCATTCTTCAGCTTGAAGGGGTTCTTCAGCTTCTCTGAAAGGTGGGGGCTTTGTATCCATGGAGTCCTTGAAGCTACTGTACTGGTTAGGAGCTGGTCCTTCATGTGCATTACGGCCACCCTGATTCACCATCCGATTGATGGTCTCTGTGAGCATCCTCTGATTTTCCACCATCATTTGCATTAACTCAGCAGGATTCGGTGGTGGAGGAGGGGGTGTGTTGACGGTCCTTAAGTATGAAATTTAATTATCAAATAAACAAAGAAAAGGATCCAAATGAAATCAACATCTAGACTTAGGGTTTTATCTGACAGAATTCCACGAGTTTTGGTGTTTGTCTATTTCTGCAGGGGGTTATCAGGAAATAAGGAAGAAAGGCCCACATGTCAGGATTACATAGAGATATCAACCCACCGCGCAATTTTCTACCATCTAGAAGACTCCAGAAGCCACGGCAAGGAAGCGGAGCCCGAAAGGGGCCAGGCCCAGGGCGCCCGCCCTGAGGACCTAGGCGCCCGCCCCCCTCTGGACTCCGTTCCAGACTCTCTTCGCACACGACGTTCCACCGACCTATTGGATCCAGAATAACATAGTACCACCTCGCCTATCGACCCAAAAACGCATAGAAGGGGAGGACTATATAAGGAGACCCCCTCTGGCCCTGGAGGAGACAAGAAATTATCATAGAGATTGAGGGGTGCCCTCGAAGGAAAACCTCTTCTCTAAATAATATTTATTTTTAGGCTTAGCAACCAATGTAAAGTAGAAATAGATCTTCTAGTTTCTACTAGATTGAGAGAGATAGAGTGGAGGTGTGGATCAGAGAAAGGCCGGCCTGTCGGTGTCTACTCCGAGTTGTACCTGTGGGATCAAGTCTCCTAACCCGAGGCTTGCTTCTAAGATTCTTCAGTAATTCGACTTCTAATACTAGTAAGTTCTTGTTTTATTGTTCTTTGGTTTATGAGTTTACTTTAATCCTCTTCCGGTTGAGTATTAGAGTAATCACTTGCTAGCGTAAACATGGTGTTTAGGCTAGGGTACTCATAGATATCCCCTGACTAGCTGGACCGTGGTAGTAGCGAGGAACGTGACATTTCCGAGTTACCTTTGCAGATCACATCTCGTTAGCAGGACGGGTAGGTTTATAGGTGCGGGTCGAACATCATTTGTGTTGTCTAGATTCCGTGAGCCTCCCAAATAGAACAGTAGATCATCCTTACCAAGGTTAGAACGAGACTACGGTTGCAGTCTTCTCTATACATCACTCACATCGAGAGACATTCTTTGTAGCCTAAAGGGGTAGTAGCAATAGATTTGGTTAGTCAGATGCACCCTTTCTCCCAGTGGTAAAAATATAAATACGATACTCTGGAAAACCTCCCGGGTGAAATGCTCACCGATATCCGTGCGCTTGCGGATCATTTTCTAATTGCGTTACCAAATATCAACAAGCATTTCTGGCGCCGTTGCCGGGGAGAAAGACGGTTTGCTGAGATAACTTTGAGTCTTGCTATTATCTTGTATTATACTTTTATACTTTTATTCTTTTATCTTTTTATTTTTATCTTTATGGATAACTCAAATTCCATACCTATTATTATATTCTTTGCACCTTCGGAGACCAGCCATAGACCATGGGAGTCAACACGTTCTGCCCCTAATTATGATCTGTGTCCGGAGTTGATTGCAATAGGTCAAAACCAACACTTTTCTATAGCCGAGGTCCTATCTTTTAATCAAGAAGACAATGCACTTTTAGCTACACCTAGGGAATCTTTTAATCTTTCTATAAATTCTGGTTTAGACCTAGCCCTACAAGACCATGTTTTTCCTAGATATTTTCACATTGGTCTTAATCATATAACCTTTGGTAGAGTTTTTCTTTCTTTATCTATTAGTAAAGGAAGGTATGTCTTCATTCGTGGACATCCTTCTTGTACTAGTCTTCATAGAAAAATCTTAGAAATAGAGAAGGAATCATCTCCCAGACGAGGAAAGGAAGTTTCAATAGCCGATTTCCAAACATTTCAATCCCATGATTCGGCTATCCATCCCATCCTTGAGCTTAATAGTTTCTACTATGCTCTTCCTCTTGAACCTCCCGATAATCCTATGAATCTTTCTAGACATCCCATGCATAAGAAGGAGGATCGAGAAGAGCAACATCAATGGCTAGAGGGCATTAAAAATCCATGTGCTATCACCATTGAATGGATAGATAAAACAAACTTGAGAGACAATCCTAGAGGAATTTTAAACATTCATGAAGAATCATCCTTGGAGTTTGAGAATGAGAGAAACAACAGTGAGCATGGAAGTTATTTCATAAATACCTCACCCAGTCCTTGCTCATATAAAACATCTCTCCAATCAATTTGTCTCTCCATCCTTACCACATTTGAGATCTCCAACCCCCTCTTCTTTTCTATTTTTAAAAACTTTAAAAGGGCGGTTGTCGATGCATATGTCTATAATAAATATTGCAGATCTCGTTGAGTTAATTGATGGTTTCCCACGGACAAGCTTAGTGTCCTAAAACAAGCACATCTAATTATTTGCAACATTGCCTTATTGAGCATATAAAGATAATTGTAGAAATATTCCTTCGGGTATTCTTGCCACTAACCTTTCTAGGATTGGAGCAAGAAGATCGGATGAATGACAAGCGCAAGGTATGTCCAACCAATCATCATGCAACATTAAATTAAATTCATCCAAACTTGAATTTGGAAAAATTCAAGCTTGGGGGAGTACTATACATAAAACATCCTTTGTCATGTTGCTATGTTGGTTGTCCTTACCTTTGAGACATGCTCAATTTGTTAAATACTAATCACACTACTTCATCTCCACTTGAGTAGATCTCTATAAAAGCCATCATGCTACCTTTGTTTATCCTAGTAAGTGTTAGTTTGGAAGTACTGGTCGCACTTCCAATGGCATTTAAATTAAGCGTGGTGCTAAGGTTAAATAGCCTTCCTTAATCTGATTAGACATGGAGTCTAGTTTGGTTACTGAACTAAAAACTGCTTGAGTAGATATTGGTATATTTTATTGGACTAACCCCTGTAGGAAAACTTTCAATATCAACCTGGGAAGTCCTAAGATGCAAACTCATTAGAGATGAAGAAAGTGACACATGAAGTTTAACAATTTGCACAAGAAAGACGTAGCTCATAAGAGATGATTCATGGAGGGTGCCACAAACACGATGCACAACCGCTAAGAAAGGAAAGCTTCCACAAGGTGATACTGTACCATCACTCTTCAAGTAAGGTAACATCTTAAGGTACTTGACTAACACTTTTATAAGCTCCTCCTTGGTTCTAGCATTCACATAAATAAAGAGACAAACATGTATGATTTATAACCCCAAATTAACCAACTCAATTAATTCAACATGTTTAGTCCTTTAATCTTTGTTCTTAGTACTACCTTCATGACCCCACACTCCTAATCATATAAGCTAAAGTATGGCACATGCAATCTTTGGAAGATATAAACAAAACATAAATATAGATAGATTATCTTTCCATTAGGTTGAGCCATCTGATCTGACAAATGCTACACTCATGATCCATCAACTTTGTCTTGCTCACTATGCTTAAGGTTAGAGAAGAACAAATACACTTTTGGTTCTGTTGGTGTTTTCCACCAACAGGGCCCATGCACTTGATCTCTACCTTGTCTCTATGAGCAGGAACACTTCGAGCATAATATGAAGGAGTTTTACAACTCCCAGATTCCACCAAGTGAAGAACTAGGACCTACGAGCACAAACACACTGGAGATACTGGACGCTCAGGCAATCACTGCCCTGAGATGCTTGAGGACGTGAACTACATCAACAACAATAACAACTATTACTACAACCGTCCTCAACAACATCAAGGTTGGAATCAACAGAGGCCTAATTACTCAGAGAGGTGATCTAGGACGCCCCGTCATCCCGATCTCCATCGGCATGGTGGACTTCCCAGAAGCACTCTGCGACTTTGGCTCCAGCGTCAACATTATGCCTAGGGTTGCAGATCGGACACTCAGTTTCCCAAAGGAAATATTGAAGAACCTCTGCGTCCGAGTTGGTACCTTGTATGCTCTAGCAGACTTCATGGTGATAGAGACTAGTACTGAGGAGAGGGCACCCATCATCTTAGGGAGGACATTCCTAAACACTAGAGCTGTCATCTATGCTAATGCTGCCAAGATCAGTCTCTACATCAAGGGGAAGAAGGAGACTTTCCTTCAAGAACAAGACTACACAAACTTCAGAGCAACCCCGACATGAACCAAGGAAGAGGACCAACAGGAGGAACAGGAACAAGTAAATGTGGATCGAGTCAGGTAAGATGGTCACTGCAGTTCAAGGAGGTCAAGATCGTCGACTCAAGTCACCTTTCTTGATCAAGAAGGACGACCCTGGTGTTCTAAGCATTGAGTGCACAATCAACAGATACTCTTTTTAGAAGACACTCTACGACACCGGATCTGACGACAACATAATGGCCGTAGTCACTTATCAGCTCCTGCATGAAACCATGCCCCTACAACCAATATACATTCAGCTATAGATGACTTTCAAGTTATTGACATGGGAGAAGATGAATATGATCCACCCACCATCCTTGGAAGACAGTTCCTCAGCACTATCAAAGCCATCATCTATATTGGAACCGGAGAATTCCACATACACTTCTCCTCTGAGAAGGTATGCCGCTGTTTTACTGACCCTAACTATATAGTTGAAGACTCTAAGCAGGTCAGGACAAGAAGAAGACATCGCAACCGCAACCAGAGGAGGCAAATCATCAAGGACGGATGGGTAGACTACGAAGGAGAAGTGGTAAGGACTGAAGACATACCACTTGAACATAACTGTCCTGAGGAGACCATAGCACCGAGTCAGGTGTGGAGAGAGAATATAGTTACACACGAAGAGGAGGCGCCACCGGAATCACCGACTACGTCATCCAGCGAATCCAAGGACGATTAAGAAAATGGAGAGTCCCGCTCGGAGGACTTAAAAACACCGAACGCCTTGCCAAGAGGTAAACTTGGTAGTTATCCTTCCCCTTTTAATTATTTCAAATAGTTTACTTAGTTAATCATGTTCGTATTATCCTAGAAAGAAAATAAAAATGTGAAAAAAAACTGTAAGCCCCATGTGAGTAGACGAGTGGCATAAAATCCATAAGTACATTCACTGTGGTGGCATAAAAATAAAATAAATATTTTTCTGCTTTATAAAAACAAAAATATAAAAACAGGGACTAATATTTATTAAGGAGTCTCAACATGATAAAGGCTAGATATTTATGCTAACACTTAACCAGTTCCACAAGCTTTGTTGTCTATTTGAGCTCCACAGAATTTAAGAATCAAGAAGACTAGCAGACGGAGGACATTCTAATCGTTGTCAAAATACTGCTGACTTTCAAACACACCTCTGCCACCTGCTAGCTACATCAAGAGAAATTACGTCAAAATTCAGCTTGGGGGAGAGCACCCCCATTTATCTCGATAAGTATTTCTATCTATCTTTATACTTATACTATATTAGAATATAAATACACATAACTATGAAAAGCCAAATAAAGATTTTATGCTTATATATATTTTGCTTAGTGTGTTTAATAAATAAATAAAGTGGCTATGCTAATCTGTATCTAATAAAGCATGGATATGATGAATAGTTGCTCTGCCTAATTTGCAAATTTGAAGTTCTCTCTCAAGTTTAGATATAACTGTTATAATTTAAGGCTTGCTCTAGACCTAAACTTGTGGGATGAAAACTTGATCTGTAGTCTAAGTTGTTAACGGATACGATATGGGAAGGTTGAGCTGCTGTTCATCTGTTCCTAGAGATGCTAGAATTCTGGAGAATTTTATCTTTGAAAAATTTTTAAATTAACACATGATGAGTTCCTGTATGATGAGAGTTTAAATTCCTACCACAGCCATATATACATGCTTGCTAGACTTTGAGCCACACATTTACTTTTTACTGCTTATGAGCATTGAGTGTGGTCAAGTTGTGTAGACCCTTAGGAGCTTGTCATGTGGTTAAATCAAGATTCACTTGCACGTTCACTCATACATGCTACTTCTACTCCGGAAGTACCATCCACATATATCCACTCATTTCCATCTCCAAAACCACCCAAAAGTATTCTACTCCTAATCCGGGAGAGAATAACCAAAAATATTTCTGTTTCCCCTTGTGAAATAAATGCTCAAGTTATCTTGTTACTACCACTTGCTATATTATCTCAAGAGATGAATGCTCTGAAAAAAAAAGTAAAAAGAGAGAAAAAGAAAATAAAAGATACGAGGAAATAAAAAGGAGCAAGTGCTCGGAACCTCGAAAGAAAAGAAGAAGAAGGGCATCTCATTCTCCTCATAAAGTTTCAAAAGCAAGGAAGGTATGTATCCCCTCAAAGAGCAAAGTAGAATTAGGCTTCCACCACCATTGTTATCACCATCATCAACATACACCATTCATTCGCCACACATGCACATCTTGATTTGGCTTATTGATTTGTTTCTTTGGATACATGGTTTGACTATGCAATAAATGTCTTGTAAGTATGTATACTTTATCTCCCACCTATGAGCTTCAGATATTAAAGCCTTATTAGAGTAGGGTGAGAGAGAAGACAATGTCACTATGCTTCATACCACAAATACTACATATCTTGAGAGAAGGCATATACCATCACTGCCTTGGTAAGGATCCAAAAATACCACAAAAGAGAGACCTGAGAGAATCATACAAGGAATTTCTGAGTTTTATTTGAAAATCTGCAAAAACCCCAGAGCTATAGCTGATCAAGAATAAGAGACATGGCACTTGGCTAGACTGTTCTATCTTTTAACCACTCAAGACAGAAGTGACGGTTACAAGTCCTATGGTGTAGGTAAAGTAAGTAAGTTTTAGGTCTTAACAGTTTATTCTAACTCAGAGATGAGATCTTGCTTAAATGCGTGTGTACTTCTAAGAAATGAAACCACTGCAGAAACTCTTGAGTTCATCCTTGCTCAGGGACGAGCAAGAGGTAAGCTTGGGGGAGTTTGTTGACGGTCCTTAAGTATCAAATTTAATTATCAAATAAACAAAGAAAAGGATCCAAATGAAATCAACATCTAGACTTAGGGTTTTATCTGACAGAATTCCACGAGTTTTGGTGTTTGTCTATTTCTGCAGGGGGTTATCAGGAAATAAGGAAGAAAGGCCCACATGTCGGGATTACATAGAGATATCAACCCACCGCGCAATTTTCTACCATCTAGACCTGGGCGCCCGCCCCCATCTGGACTCCGTTCCGGACTCTCTTCGCACACGACGTTCCACCAACCTATTGGATCCAGAATAACATAGTACCACCTCGCCTATCGACCCAAAAACGCATAGAAGGGGAGGACTATATAAGGAGACCCCCTCTGGCCCTGGAGGAGACAAGAAATTATCATAGAGATTGAGGGGTGCCCTCGAAGGAAAACCTCTTCTCTAAATAATATTTCTTTTTAGGCTTAGCAACCAATGTAAAGTAGAAATAGATCTTCTAGTTTCTACTAGATTGAGAGAGATAGAGTGGAGGTGTGGATCGGAGGAAGGCCGGCCTGTCGGTGTCTACTCCGAGTTGTACCTGTGGGATCAAGTCTCCTAACCCGAGGCTTGCTTCTAAGATTCTTCAGTAATTCGACTTCTAATACTAGTAAGTTCTTGTTTTATTGTTCTTTGGTTTATGAGTTTACTTTAATCCTCTTCCGGTTGAGTATTAGAGTAATCACTTGCTAGCGTAAACGTGGTGTTTAGGCTAGGGTACTCATAGATATCCCCTGACTAGCTGGACCGTGGTAGTAGCGAGGAACGTGACATTTCCGAGTTACCTTTGCAGATCACATCTCGTTAGCAGGACGGGTAGGTTTATAGGTGCGGGTCGAACATCCTTTGTGTTGTCTAGATTCCGTGAGCCTCCCCAATAGAACAGTAGATCATCCTTACCAAGGTTAGAACGAGACTACGGTTGCAGTCTTCTCTATACATCACTCACATCGAGAGATATTCTTTGTAGCCTAAAGGGGTAGTAGCAATTGATTTGGTTAGTCAGATGCACCCTTTCTCCCAGTGGTAAAAATATAAATACGATACTCTGGAAAACCTCTCGAGTGAAATGCTCACCGATATCCGTGCGCTTGCGGATCATTTTCTAATTGCGTTACCAAATATCAACAGGGTGGATTCATGTTTGCACGCTGTTCCGCACCTCGGGTGCCACGAGACATCTGTAAAGACACAGTCAGTGAGTATTGATGATGACAAGACTTGCCGCAGAAGAACTTATATTTATGCCTGAAAGTATTCGAGAGAATAGCTTTACAGAAAGACACAATAATTCAATTCCACAAAACAACATCACCAATCCAACACATGACAAAGATATCCGCAATATGCACCACAACGGAAAACATCGTCATAACATAACGAACATGTTAAGGTTACACATGAGGTCCACAAAGTTATTACACCATCACAGTACATGTCATGAGTCACGGTCAAAGTTCTAGATTACAACATGGGTACAAAAGCATCACGGCTGACTGGCATACTACAAAACATCCTCACATATGCTACCCACTACTCCCTACACTCTAGGCTCGTCGTCCAAGTCAGCGTCGAAGATCGCCTCTCCATCCTCGTCGCTAACCGGCTCAAGCTCCTCGTCCTCCATGTCCTCGTGCAAAGGTGGTGCAGCCACTGCTGGTCCATCGACCTCCATACCATCATCATCGGACACAATCACCTCAGGTCCCACCTCTGGATACACGGGTATAGGGTGAGGAATAGGGTGTAGCAAGTTGTTGAGACAGTGAATCTCCACAAGACCAGCCTCAATCTGATCCTGCAGATAGTTCTCCCGCTCAAGTGACTGAACTCGGTGCATCTCCCATGCCCGACGCCTGTTCTCCGACACGCGGAGTGCGGTGTCCCTCTCACGAGTGATCTGCACCAAGCGCTCCTGTATGGTCTCCCTCTCTCTGGCTAACTGACTCATCTAATCCTGCTTATGATCTCTCTCTCTAATGGCCTTCACCCACTGCTGCCTACGGTACTCCGCAATGTCTTCCCAGTCATTGCGGTCCTTCTGAGCTTGCTCCAGGAGTCTAGCTTGCTTGCGAAACTTGCGAGCACGCTTTTCCGCCTTCTGTTGCATCTCCTGAGCCTAGCGAATAGCTACCATCACTTGTGCATAGGTGTCCTCTCACTGACTGATCAGCTTGAGCATAGCCATCATAGCACTCATAGCAGGACTAGAACTCTCAGCTCTCTCTCCCCTACCTCGAACCAAAGCACAACCATCAGCCTGTTTCCACTCCGCTGATGCTGGGTCAGCACGGGGAATGGAGGCCACTGGTCCTCCCGTCAGCTCATCGCCACACCTCTGACAGATATCGAGCAGGATAGTCTGGGCTGCAACCTGAGCTGCCTCCCATGGAGTCTACCCATCCGAGCTACAAGTCCAGCCTGTCCATGCAGGCTTGTCCCCATGTGGAGGGACAACTCCCTACACAACAAACCACTGTATCCCTCCTGTGCTCTCCAACTCCCACCAAGCATACTGAGGTGGCTCAGTATACCCGACAGACTGTAACACTCTCCAGAGCAGGGTAGGAGTGCCAAACTCGCGCAAGAAGGTGTCACTGGGACGGGGTGAAGCTGGTGCGTCCATCTGTGGAAAGGAATAGGAATACCATGGGTAAAAGAGGATTAGTTTAAGCAACATTTATTTATTTAAAAGGGACGAAATTGTAAGGGAAGGAGTAGACAGAATGTATGTATGAATGCGACATGATGCATGCACGAGCCATACGTCCTCACAAACTTAGAAAATTAACATTCTAACGGATATACGGTGGCATACATTCGTCTCTCGCTACGATGACTATCGATTTACACGTGCGCTGCTAGAGTACCTGCAGAAAACTTCATTTCGGCCCAACAGTTCCCAATATATCACTCAAGAAAGCAGTAAACTAAGTGCACATTGGTTGGACATGCCCAACATGCACAAACAATGACACCACAGCTACCCGAGAAATTAAATGCTCTCCAAATAAGTTTCTTTCATGGTTCCATGGTTTTGACATGTAACCACTCCAGAAAACCACCGCGAACACTCCCCTAGACCGCCGTTTGGACGATCATGCTCTCACAGCTCACACTTACCAGAGCGTAGGTGCGACGTTGCATAATTTAAATCTAGCGACATATGTGGCTAATTCACATATGAAGGCTACCTCCACCATTACACCACAAGGTAGCATAGTGCGGTCATCACACATCCATACCTGAGTACTGCCGAAGATGCATAAATAAAAAAAAACCCCCAAGTCAGTACTTAAATAGCCACCTATAGTCCTTATGTGGGCAAGGAGGATTCGACCACTGGCATAACTTAAACATTGATTTACCCTTTTATTTAGAAACTCTTTTGTTTTTAAATACACAAACGCTGCATTTATAATGCTGAACTTGCTCCGATTCCAGCTGTCACAGAACCGACCAAATTATAAGAGTTCAAGTGTAGAAACGATCGACAAGCAATCAAGTTTCCAAACTTGAGCCCATATAATCCCGGTAGTCAATTGAAATCACAAAGGACTTCAAACCAACTTGCAACAAACCAAGATCGTAATAATTTAGCACAACACAGCGATTGTTACAAAGTCATACATTGCCGTCGAAGCGGCACCACATCGGAGTAGTAAGTCATTACAACACTTGTTTGAAGTAGCGGAAGCAAAATAGTTACACACACACTTTCCAAATTCAGTTCTTAAGTTCGAGTTACTGCCAGAGTCTACATCATCCTTCCAAAAGCATCAGGTACGAGGTTGTTAGAGAACCGTGCCCAACGGTTAGTCCTCATCCCCAGCGGGATGGAGACAGGTCTTGCAGAAGCCGTCATAAAAGATGTCATCTGCAACAGGTGGGAATAAACCCTGAGTACGAGAATGTACTCAGCTAGACTTACCCGTCTAGTAAAACATAAAAGACACCAAGGATCATGCAAGGCTAAAATATCAAGTGGAGCTGGTTGACTCATCGTTTGCCAAAAGCTTAAATTAAAACTAAATTATTTTGTGTGCATCATATTTATTCATCATCAGCCTACCACTAGATTAGCACCTGTACTACAACACATCACTTGATTATTACAGACAATAATAACCATATCAAATTCATCATATGTTCTTCTTTGCTATCATCATTATCATAAACCAAATTCATTAGTGGATGCTACGTTTGCCGCTGCTCTGTCAAGTTCTCACTAACCGGGAGAGACGGCGATTCGAATCGAATTCCTATCCAGCTGGAGGGTTATTCCTAGCACTCACGCAAGCATCCCCCGTCGGAGAGCCAACGGGTCACCTTTGGTACGACTCTGGAATCGCGGCTCCGATCAGCACCGCACTCCCAGGGCTACCACTCTGCCAGGGAGGTCAGGAATTTTAACTCACCTGCCTTTGGGCTTACGCCAATGGTCCCCCGCACACCGCACTTCCTCCGGTAGTGCGCACTTTATACTTGCCGGTCTTCCGGCCTGAGTCATACTACTCGGCTTCGCGGTCGGAACGATTTATCCGGCCAACTAAGTGTCAGGCATGCGTTCAACATGAGAAGAGGACGTACAACGATCGGTCCTTAGCTGCCACAGACGGAGTTACTACAACCTTGCAAAACTCCGCCCGGCTTAAGTCAAATTAATCAGGTTCCATCCACGATAGCATATATATTCCATCGTGATCCGACACAACCCTATATCGCGCAGGTGACAGAAAATCACCCGACTTCTACCGATTAAGCATGGCTAAGCTGCTACTCGATCCTAACTCTACAACCAGGGTGTGGTGAGTTATCTGGACAAGGATGGAGTAAATGCAACAAAGGTGTCATCACAACTCCTATACTTAAATGCAGCAATAGATATAACATATTAAATAAACTTTCGAAAGTAGAGGGAGGCTTAGAATGCTCCGGGGCTTGCCTTTCACGAACGAGGCTGGCTCGTGGTTCGGGCACTCAACTTCTTCTTCGGGCTCCTCGAGTCCGACTGGCTGGACCTCCACCTCTTGGCTGCCCTCCTGGCCTTCGGGGTTCACTTGCAGATCGAAGGAGGCTGCCGCGTCCGATGCACCTATTGCATGCTCGGTGAATGAGAAAGCGTGCATACAAAAGAATGAATGCTTGATAACATAAGTGACTCACTGGACACTCATTTACGGAGCAATAGTTATAACAAGTTCACACAAGTTAACAAGTTAACTTATCCCCAAAACCTATCATGAAAGACTGTAACAGCAAGCAACATATAACAGAATTAGCTCAGTAAACAGATCATAACTAGTGCTAGGCAGATCCAGAAAACATAAGTGAGGACATTCTGGAAAGCTTATAAAATTGTCTACAAATCATCTTTAAACATCACAGCAAGATTCATATATTAAACAAGTCATTTAAACAAAGTTCCAGGTTCTGTCCCAGAAAAACAGAGAGCACCTATTTCTGGAACCCGACTTGGAATAGCTATAACTTTTAAACTACTAGGCCAAATGACCCCACATTTAAACCACAGCTAGTTCAATAACTTTGCAACAACTTTGATTTAGACAAGTTTCCCAGAAAACCAAGTTATCATTAAGCAAAAGTTAAATTACTCCCTTGCTGTCCAGAACAGCCTTTAATCCTTTAATTAATTATTTGATGACATAACCAAAACATAAACCATGCCAACCACATGGCTTATGAGCACAAGCATACCACAAGGTTACCAGAACATCAGATGATCAACCTCAAACATTTACTCAACAAGGCATTTATTAAATAATTCTAGAAAGGAGCATAATTACAAGATACTAGTCAATAGTGCTCAGAAAAATCTACACAAATTACAGAGGCACAAGTGTAGCATCAAAGCATCACCATAAAAATTTCAGAGCAATTGCACATACCAA
This sequence comes from Sorghum bicolor, assembly GCF_000003195.3. Classification (NCBI taxonomy): domain Eukaryota; kingdom Viridiplantae; phylum Streptophyta; class Magnoliopsida; order Poales; family Poaceae; genus Sorghum; species Sorghum bicolor. The sequence goes on along the minus strand of NC_012873.2, from coordinate 27,579,742 downwards.
ATTAAAGATATGCATTTAACATGTGGCAAGGTGTTTATTTCATAAATTGGGAATCATGACTTATATTGTGTCAAATAGCAGATTTCAAATTATTTACATGCTATGAATGCCATAAACAAGTTTACTACACAAGTAGAGCACCAGCATAGGCATTAATTATTTTATATGATTTAATTAAAGAAACAAGCCACATTTCAATTATAAATTACATAACAAGGCTGCAGTACTCCAAAATTCATGAAATATTTACCAAAGCACACTAGTACCACACAGAGACTACCATAAAATTTTCAGAACAAACTAAGCAGTATAACAAGAGATATGAATTTATCCATGAATAATAAGATTAAATCCTTAATAAACATTTTTCCAGAAAACATGGTCCATTTTATATTTTTATTAAAAACTAGCCATCTCAAGGAATTCCACAAAATTGGTTTCACAAATTTTGGATCTCAGAAACAGGAGATATGATTTTTGCAAGAAAGCCAAAAATCTAGATTTGAATAAAAGAAAAGGAGGGAAGGAGGGTGACACTAACAGTGGACCCATCATGTCAGGTTCTTCTCCTTCACGGCCGAGGCAACTCTCGCCGGTGATTTCTCCGCGACGGCGAGGTCTCCGGCCAAACCAGGGGCACCAACGTGATCCCCAGACTCTAGCGACTCGATTGCCCCCCTTTTCCCCACGGCGGAGCCACCGGAAGGTGCTTGCCGTCGACCATGGCGGCTCGGCGGAGGTGCTCGGCGTTACGCCGGAGCCCTCGGACCGGTAGAGCGTGACCTAAGGCCTTCTACAGCACCAACGGACTACGACGAAGCTTCCTAGGTACGCGGCTTGGCTTGAAACCTCGTGGAACACGCTGGCCACGAGAGCACCCATCTCCGGCGGAAACACGGCAGCGCTGCGCATCGTGTCCGGCGACGGAGAGTTCGGTAGAGCGTCCACCAAGTGGCGCAAATGCTCGCTAAGGACCTACTCTACCTCTAGGACCTAACCAGAGAAGACGAGCGGCTTCACAGGGCTCGGCATTGAGTTCGCCGGAAAAGATGGTCGCGGCGACCCGATTTGGGGGAAGAAGGGAATGGCGGCTCACCGGTGGGTTTCGCGGCGAGGTAGAGGGTGGGAAGTGAAGAGCGGCTCACGGTGGAGTTGTGGGTGCAGTTTGGTGGGCTGAGACGTAGCGAGGAGCGCACACGAGCTCGCCGGAGTGAGCTCGCGACGGTGAGCTCGCTGCGGGCGCTCTTCTGGCGAGTGAGGCAAGGCAGAGAGGGAATGGACGCGTCCATTCGGCTCGGGGCGTCGCCGTGGACGACATGCGTGCGCTGGGAGCTGACGAGCGGGGCCAGGAACGACGTACGGATGACAAATGTCGCCGTTGCTCTGCCGCCGGTCGGCCACGTCGGTGAGCTCCAAGCTGATTCAGACAAAACGATGGCCGACTGACAGAGCTACTTTGACAATGATTTACTCCCAAACCAGAGCGAATTAGGACATGATGTAGTTGACAAAGTTGGAGTACTAGCCGTGATCTACAACTTTGTCAACTGGAGCAAAAGCTAGATCGGGATGGATTGAGAGGTATGAAGTTTTCAAAATCAATCGAGCAAACTGTTTGTGTTCCCGGACTTAGAAAATTTTCTAAGTGTTGGAAACAGCCCCAATTTTGCCTTGTGTGTCAGTTTTGAGCTATTTGTGATCATTTTCATGAGATGGCCATAAAACAACTTTTGTTTCTTATAAAATTTTCTACATCTTTGCTGTAGAAAGTTTTGACATGCAGACACTTTATGAAACACTTTTTAAAATCCTAAGCAAAAGAGGTTTTTAGGGCCTATTTGCATAAGTATGACTTAAGTGACTATTTTGGAGAAGTGATCAACATGAACATTGTTCCCAACGTTAAGTTAAGCATAGATAAACTAATTAACAAAGCATAGCACACAAACATAAGCATGGTTCACTAAAACATAAGCATAGAAAACCTATTTAAGCAACTTAGATCACATATTTGCATACAATGACATGGCTCAAGATAGATGATGATCATGGTATGCTTTGAGTAGATGATGATGCTCATGCTATGCACAAGATTGATGCAACCATAACACTAGGGTGTTACAGTTCACATCTAGGAGAACACACCCGTTCGGTCTGGACAATGCCGCGGCGTCGCTCGCCAGGATGATATGCCCAGACGGCCAGATGTATGTGGAATGACCAATGGTCCTCCCGAGCGACGCCAGGGCACAACAGCAAGTAGCTGAACTGCCGGATTTTTCCCGGGTACGAAGCCTCTGACTTCTAGGACCCAGACAATACACCATCACCTCGCTCAGACAGCGGATGGTGGAGGAGGGGCATGGGTGTTTCTACGCCACAGAACCAGACCCCGACTCTGAATCCGACAGCTATGACCCTACGAGGGAGTGCTTCAACATTGACGGCGAAGTGGCGACCACCGATGACACGCAAGATGCCGTTGCCAGTGGCCGAGCCCTCGTAGCAAGAGAAGATCCCAGGACATCTGGGAACGACGGGCAGCTCGACCCTCCAGCGTAGGATGACAAAGCTGCACAGCTCGCACAATTACGAGAGCTCAAAGCTAAGCTCGATGTGGACCGCTAGCGCCTCGCTCAACTCGAGCGGGCCCTCGAGCGAGACCAACCGCATCCGCATGCCGAAGGCGCGCGCAGTCAAATCGTCGGGGACGAGGAGCCAGAGCCACCTGTCAACCGCTTCCCACGAGCAGTCCAGAATGTCGTGGCGGCAACCATGCTATTGCTTAACATGCCTAAACCTTCTAACTCCCAGGCGCGGCGCATTTCGTGACGAGGTGCAGACTCTGCTCCAAGTGGCGCCGGCCCAACAGGCCGAAAGCTCGGCTTCTCGGCATCGGGGGCGGCCATGGAGAAACGTGTCGAGCCAGCCCGGAACGAGAGGGAGGTGTCAGTTCATCAAGGACCACCCCCTCGAGGAAGGAAAACCGCGCCCATCCAAGAGCACCTCGTCGAGAATCAACGGCGACATGACGCTCGACACGACATCAATGAGTATTGCCACCGCCCGCATGGGGATGCAGAGGAGCGCGGCTACAGTGCCCACCACGGTGGACGATACGACAGCGATGAGGACTGAATGGCTCCAGAACCACCGGGCCCTCGAGTCTTCAGCAGAGCAATCCATAGCATGCCGCTGCCCAGCCCGTTTCGACCCCCCACCAGCATCGCCAAATACAACGGCGAAACCAAGCCAGAGCTATGGCTGGCAGACTTCCGGCTGGCATGCCAGTTGGGAGGTGCCCAAGGAGACGATTGAGCCATCATCCGCCAATTACCGCTCTTTCTCTCCGACACCACTCGCAGATGGCTCGAGGAGCTCCTAGCCAACCAGATCAACGACTGGACTGATTTGGTCCGAGTATTCGAAGGCAACTTTAAAGGGACCTACATACAACCCAACAATTCATGGGACCTCAGGAAGTGTAAACAAAAATCAGGAGAAACTCTCCGAGTTTACGCTAGACGCTTCTCGAAGCAGCGCACCGAGCTTCCACACATCCCCGACCACAATGTCATTCTAGCATTTGCCTCAGGCACTGCCTGCAAAGACCTGGTGTAGGAGCTAGGTTGGAACCGCCCTCGGACCGTCGGCGAGCTGATGGACATGGTGGCGAACTATGCTGCGGGTGAGGAAGCGGTCGGCGCTTTCTTCAGCCATGAAGGAAGCAAAGAGAAGGTGCCAGTGGACGACGACGGGGGCCCTAGCCGAGGGCCTAAGAAGTGCAAGAAGAAGAAAAAAGCACGACCGTTCAAGCGGGAGGCCCTCGACGATGATTTCGTCGCCGCTGTAGAGCGCAAAAAGCCTCGAGGACCCCCGGAGGGAGCCATCTTCGACAAGATGCTAAAGGAGCCCTGCCATTATCACAAGGGAGGAGCAAATCACAATCTCGAAGACTGTAGCATGCTGAAAAAGTACTTCGATGGCCTGGGGTTGAAGAAAGACGACCAAAGGAAATATAAGAGTGACGACAAGGGAGGAAACAAAGAAGACGAGGGTTTCCCTATAGTCCACGACTGCTATATGATCTACGGTGGACCCTCGATGCAGCTCACCACAAGGCAGCGCAAAAGGGAGTGCCGTGAGGTCTTTGCAGCAAGGATGGCGATGCCCACGTACCTCAACTGGTCGAGCACCCCCATCACCTTCAACCGCGATAACCATCCCGGCAGGGTGGTCGCTCCCGGTGTTTACCCGCTTGTCGTCGATCCCATCATCGTCAACACTAGACTCTCGAAGGTACTCATGGATGGCGGCACCAGCCTAAACATCATTTACCTCGAGACCCTTGACCTCCTCGGCATCAAAAGGGCGCAGCTCCAACCAAGCGCAGGCGGCTTTCATGGCGTCGTGCCAGGAAAGAAGGCGTTGCCGGTAGGTCGAATCGACCTGCCGGTCTGTTTCGGCATGGTGGCCAACTTCAGGAAGGAAACTCTCACCTTCGAAGTAGTGGGATTTCGCGGAATGTACCACACCATCATCAGACGTCTGGGCTACACCAAATTCATGGCAATCCCCAATTACACCTACCTGAAGCTGAAGATGCCTGGGCCCAAGGGGGTCATCACCATCAGCTCTTCCTACGAGCACGCGTACGAGTGCAACGTCGAGTGCGTCGAGTACGGAGAAGCCTTCGAGAGCTCTACCAAACTCGCCTCGAAGCTCGAGGCCCTCGCTGCTGAGGCTCCAGAGCCCAAACGTCATGCGAGTAGCTTCAAACCAGCGGAAGGCACGAAGAAGATCCCACTCGACCCCAACAGCTCCGACGACACGGCGCTGACGATCAGCGCCAACCTCGACACCAAATAGGAAGCCGTGCTCATCGACTTTCTCTGTGCGAACGCCAACATGTTTGCATGGAGTCCTTCAGACATGCCTGGCTTACCGAGGGAAGTCGCTGAGAACTCCTTGGAAATTCGAGCCGGTTCCAAGCTAGTGAAGCAACGATTGCGTCGCTTCGACGAGGAGAAACGCAAGATCATCAGCGAGGAGATCCACAAGCTTTTGACGGTCGAATTCATCAAGGAGGTTCGTCATCCCGACTGGTTAGCAAATCTTGTATTAGTTAAGAAAAAGAATTGGAAAATAAGGATGTGTGTCGATTACATGAGTTTGAATAAAGCATGTCCAAAAGTTCCCTTTCCTTTACCACGCATCGACCAAATCGTTGATTCTACCGCGGGATGTGAAATCCTTTCGTTCCTTGATGCATATTCTGGTTACCATCAAATAAAGATGAAAGAGTCCGACCAGCTCGCGACATCTTTCATCACGCCTTTTGGGATGTATTGTTACGTGATCATGCCCTTCGGGTTGCGAAACACCGGGGCAACATATCAGCGATGCATGCTCCACGTGTTCGGTGAACACATAGGATCGACAGTCAAGGCATATGTCGACGACATCGTCGTCAAATCGAAGAAGCAAGACGACCTGATTCAGGACCTCGAGATCGCCTCTGGCTGCTTACGTGCAAATAGAATCAAGCTTCACCCTGAGAAGTGCGTCTTCAGCGTGCCTCGAGGCATGCTCCTAGGATACATAGTCTCCCAACGCGGCATCGAGGCTAATCCCAAGAAGGTGTAGGCCATTGCAAGGACAGGGCCAATTTGAGACATCAAAGGTGTGTAGAAAATCACGGGTTGCTTGGTGGCATTGAGCTGTTTCATCTTGAGGTTAGGGGAAAAGGCATTGCCAGTGTATCGGCTCTTGAAAAAGGCTTATCGTTTCTCTTGGACCCCAGAAGCCGAGCAAGCGCTCGACAACCTGATGTGGTGGTTAGTGCCTGCAGAGCCCCTGCTCCTATACGTCGCTGCGACGACCCAGGTGGTTAGTGCGGCTGTCGTGGTCAAAAGGACGGAGGAAGAACACGCGTTACCAGTCTAGCGGCCAGTCTACTTCATCAGCGAAGTGCTCTCGAAAACCAAGGTACGGTACCCTCAGATTCAAAAGTTGATCTATGCTATAATTCTCACCCAACACAAGCTGCAGCACTATTTCCTCGGCCATCCAATCACGATGGTCTCGTCCTTCCCCTTGGGCGAGATCATCCAGAACCGGGAGGCCACCGGGAGGATCGCCAAATGGTCGGTCGAGCTCATGGGTGAGACCCACAACTATGCGCCCCGCAAAGCCATCAAGTCTCAAGCCCTGGTGGATTTCGTCGCGGAATGGACAGACACACAGCTTCCCCCAGCCTAGGTTCAGGCGGAGCTGTGGACGATGTACTTCGACGGATCCCTCATGAAGACAGGAGCTGGGGCAGGCCTCAGGGTCCACATGAGGTTTGTCGTTAGAATACGCTTCGCCGCGTAATACGAGGCCCTCATCAACATCTTAAGGATCGCCATCGACCTAGGAGTGCGCTGCCTCGACATTCGTGGCGACTCCCAACTAGTCATCGACTAAGTAATGAAGGCCTCGAGCTGTCACGACCCAAAAATGGAGGCATACTGCAAGGAAGTACACAGGCTCGAGGACAAGTTCCACGGCCTCGAGCTCGTTCACATCGCGCGATGACACAACGAGGCAGCCGACGAGCTTGCTAAGATCGCATCAACTCGAGGCACTGTCCCAACCATCGTGCTCTCGAGAGACCTGTACGAGCCATCCGTCAACCTGGGCACTGGGGCCGACATCAAAACCCCCACTCCAGCCGATGCTATCGGAGCCTTGCTGACGGCAGCAGTAGTAATTGAGGTCGAACAGCGTCCCGGTCGACCGTTCGATTGGCGCACACCGTTCCTCCATTGTCTGATCTGATGCGAACTACCAGAAGATCGATCTGAGGCCCGTCGTATCACTCGACGGGCCAAATCGTACGTGATCTACGGCGAAAACGAAGAGCTATATCGACGAAGCCCGATAGGGATCTTGCAGCGCTGCATCACCATAGAAGAAGGTCGAAAGCTCCTCGAGGACATACACTCGGGGGCTTGCGGCCACAATGCTACTCCAAGAACCCTTGTAGGGAACGCCTTCCGACAATGTTTCTACTGGCCAACGGCCGTAGCTGACGCCATAGAACTCGTGCGCTCGTGCCATGGGTATCAATTCTATGCCAAGCAAACCCATCTCCCCGCTCATGCTCTCCAGATGATCCCCATCACATGGCCATTCGTGGTATGGGGTCTCGACCTCGTGGGCCCCCTACAGAAAGCTACAGGAGGATATACCCATTTGCTGGTAGCCATCGACAAATTCTCCAAATGGATCGAGGCTCGAACTGTCACAAACATCCGCTCCAAACAAGCCATCCTTTTCTTCACCGACATTATCCACCGGTTTGGGACACCCAACGTCATCATCACCGACAATGGCACCTAGTTCACCGGCAAAAAGCTCGTGGACTTCTGTGACCGGCATCACGTCCGTGTGAACTGGTCTGTAGTAGCTCACCCTAGAACTAATGGCTAGGTCGAGCGTGCCAATGACATGATTTTGCAAGGACTTAAACCGAGAATCTACAACCGGTTGAAGAAATTTAGCAAGAAATGGGTCGAAGAGCTCTCCTCGGTCCTATGGAGCTTAAGGACGACGCCGAGCAGGGCCACGAAATACACCCCGTTCTTCATGGTCGACGGCTCCGAGGTCGTGCTTCCAACAGACCTTGAGTATGGGTCACCTCGACTCAAAGCCTACAAAGAGCAGACAAATAAGGAGACCCAAGAGAACGCGGTTGACTAGCTCGAGGAAGGTCGAGACATGGCCCTCCTCAACTCCGCAAGATACCAGCAGAAGCTCCGACGCTATCACGACAAGAACGTGCGCAAAAGGAATCTGAACATGGGTGACCTCGTCCTACGACAACGACAAACCAACCAAGGATGCCACAAGCTGACTCCACCCTGGGAAGGCCCATACGTGGTCTTGAAGCTGGGGACATACAAGCTCACGGAAGAAAAAAGGGCGGTCTTCACCAACGCGTGGAACATCGAATAGCTACGTCGCTTCTACCCCTAGAGCTTCGAAGCTTTATGTTCTCATGTATATTTTGTACCAAGACCCTATGAATGAATATGTGAATAAACGAGAATTTTTCAAGTAGTTTACGCTATCACCGGCCAAATCTCGACGTTAGGAGAAAGTCCCAACTATGACCCATCATAGTCGATACTCCCTTGGGGGCTAGCAGGGGGGACCCCCCCAGGTTCCTAAAAATCGAACGACTTTTTTCTTTCTAAGCCCTAAGAAAACCTCACACAGTCGAGTAGTAAAGGCACGTCGAGCCCCTTAAGGGCCGAGGGACAACGAGCCTGAGACCCCCTACGCACCCGGGCTATGGTAACTCTACTCAATCCCTCACCCTCGAGGCAATCAAGGTCGCCCTAACAAAAGATTCAACGAGGAATACAGATGTAGGCAACAAAGGAAACAAAGCAGATTCAAGCATAAAAATAAACATATATACAAGTATCAAGACCATTCAAGCCACAACGTTTACTTAAGACTAGTAATAAGTATTTTACAACAAGTCCGAATACCCAGAATAGGCTCCCAGGCCTCAGTCCACATCCCTATCCTCACCACCATTTTCTGCGCCCCGGCTAGTCTCAGGAGGAAGTACCTCTGGCTCGAACAGCTTCGCCAACCTTTCTCCAGGGACCTCTATGTCGTCGATCAAGGCATGAAGCCTCTCCTCGTTCTCGATGTCAGTCTTGGAAATGTCGGTAACGAAGCCGTGTGACACCACCTCCATGTCGTAGGAGAAGTCCGAGCAGACGACCGCCATCGCTCGCTTCACCCCGGTATGAAGGGCGTCCCGCACTTGATCCCTCAGCGTGGCACCTAAGTAGCACAGCAGGTCGACTAGCGCATCGCCTCGAGCCACCTCCCTCGACTCATCCACAGGCTCGAGCTCCCAGGAGACCGAGAGGTCGCTTATCGCAGTCCTTAGTCGACCGTTTAAAGCAACCTCCCCTTCGAGCTGAGCCCTGGCAGAACGGGCGTCGGCTTGGGCAGCCAGGAGATCATCCTTAAGCCCTACAAAGACCAACACAGGAGAGTTAGGCAGCACAAAAGATATACCTTGCAAAAGAAACATGAAAGTATAAAGAAGCTTACCGTGAATCCTTTCTTCGAGAGCCGTGTTTTCACCAATTCAATCAGTGTTGGCCCCCTCGATCTCCTTGTAAGAGCGAGCCAGGTTAGTGTTGGCAGCCCATAAGTCCTCGATCATCTTACCCGCTTGTAAGACGACTCCTTCCTTCTCCAGCAGCGTTCTATTTAGATGATCGACGTCATCAGAGAGGCCACGACAACAAACTCGCTCCACCTCGAGGTCCTCACGGGCCTTCTTCCCCTCCTCCTCCGCGGCGCTCCGAGCGATCTCGCTCTTCACGCACTCTTCCTTTACCTCACGGTAAGCCTCCCGAGCAGAGGCGAGGTCCGACTTCACAAGGCTCTTCTCCTTGTCGAGCTCAGCGGCCGCATCTTTGTAATACGCGGCCTCTGCCCGGGCCTTGGACGCAGTCTCCTCAGCCGACGTGGTCCGCTCCCTCAGCTGCGCGGTCTATTCTATTGCCTTCTCCGAGGCCTCTCGAGCCTTGGCTAGGGCAACCTCTCTCTCCTTCTTCTCCTCCGCAGCTGCCATGAGGTCCTTATATGCCTGGAGAAGCTTTTCCTATGACTCGAGGAGCTGGTCCTTGAGGAGAGGGAGCTGCTCCCAACCGCCTCTCGTCGCGTGGTTAAAGCCCGACTTTAGGCGGGAGGTCTCTTTTAGATCCTACAAACCGATAACTGAACGATAAGAATACGAGACTAAATACCCAAATAGCTAAGGGCCAATGATACTTACGAAATAGGCTTGACCGAGCCTGTTGTTGACGATATCAGACATTAGTCCCATGACGTGCTTCATCTAGAGACGAAGCTCCTTGAGATGCTCCCACTTCTCCGCCTCCTTCCGGTCGTCCATCATAATGTTGGGCTCCTCCGGACAGGTAGAGGCTCGAAGGTGGATTCTCCCAGGGCCCCAGTTCTCCATCTCCTCCGTGCGTGCCTTGATGCCCCAGATGAGCTCTTGGATAGTCTCAAGCGACCCCTCGTGGTGCAAGAACAGGTCAACGAGGGAGGGGAATCGCCCGTCGTCATCCACCGTCCTCCAGGTCCCGGTCTCGCCGGTATCGCCTCCGCCCGAGGTGCCAGCTTCATCCTCCCCAACGGTGCTGAGATCCACCCATGGCAGTCGGTCTCAAAGGAACCCAGGAGCGATCCTCTCGATACCGTAAATTGTGCCCTTGATCTCTGACTGGGGGTCTGCAGGAGTGCGCATGGCACAAGCAAGCGCCACCACACCGTCTTCTCGCTCGGGCAATCCCTCTTCCCTGGACGGAGCCACGTGGGGGTTCGAGGACCATAAACTGGCAATCCCTCTTCCCCAGCCTCGAGCCCTTGCGGCGGTGATGGTTCTAGTTGGCGCGGGCTACGCGGTTGCAGTTCGAGCAGCTCTTCTAGCTGTCGGCTCTGCTGTTGCTGTTGCTGTTGTCGTTGAAGTTCCTGCAGCTCCTGCTGTCGGCACTGCTCCAACTCGTCCTTGAGAAGTTCTCCCCGCCGCAGCTGTGGCTACTCCTCCTGCAGCTGTTGTCGCTGCTCCTGCTCGCGCTCTTCTTCTTCTTCCTTCTTCCTCATCTCCTCAACGGAGTGGAGCCCGATGGGCCAAGGCGTCCGTTTCGTGACAGGAGAGGCCTCGACTTCTTCATTCGTGGTGCGGGCATCCTTCGAGAGCAGAACGCCACCGGACCCGTCGCTTATGGTGATGGGGTCTCCCACGCCCCCAGACCGGGGAGGCTCGGGGGCTCCCTCCCGATCTTGGAGACGAGGCGTCTCGACCCGCGTTGGTGATGGCGGGGCAGTTCCAGAGACGTCACCCCCCTCCGACGGACGAGGCGGGGTTCTTTCGACATCCGTCGGCGGTCGATGATCAGAGGAACCTGTGTGCGCCCAAAGACAACATGTTAGTCGCAAAGAAGTTCGACACATGAATGGCCCAACTCCTGTACCACAGAAAGTAGAATAAATCACTCACCCGAGCCTCTGGAGACCGCCCCCACTTTAAGCTTCTTGGCCATCGAGGGTTGGGCCTGTTCCAATGGCCGCTTCAACCTAAGAAAATGAGGAATAGCCTAAGAGAAGCAGAAACCAAACGGGGCGCTAGACATCAGAAAACAAAAGTTGCGACATGAAAACTTACCCCACGGGAAGAATGACCCGCCTCCTAGTCCCACGACCAACTGGCCTCGAGCCGCCCCGTGTCGAGATCCCAGGCTTCTCCTGAGCAGGCGCGGGCCTCGGCTCGACATCTCCCGCCTGGTGAGCGCCGGGGCTAGAGCTCCCACGACCTCCTTCCCTTTGACTTGAGGCCGCCACGGCAGCGTAGCCGCGGGTCAATGGCCCCGTCGCCATAGTCTTGACCCGGTGGCCAGCCCCAGACGCTGGAGGAGGTTGCGGCTAAGAAATGGCCCGGCCCTGTGTGGGCGCAGGAAGGGAGTCAGGGCGAGAACGGCGTGGCGAGGACTCCCTTTGCTGACCGTCACGGGGATCGCCCGGCGTGGCAAGGGGAAGACCAAGTCGATCGACCCCTCGTCAGGTTTCATGGGGAAGACGTTGATGTGCTCGGGCTGAAAATCGCCTGCAATGGCCGACCTAACTCTGGCAGCGACCCCCTCATCCGCAGGTGCCTCGTTGGACATCCGGCATGCCTCGAGGTCGCGAGACAAGACGCCGGGACCCATCTCATCCATTCTCAGCGGTCGAGACATCAACGAGAGTACTTGTCGATGGTGGACAGCAGAGAGGTCAAACGTGGCATCGAGGATGGGGTAGAGCCGCGACTGAAGGGTCTTGACAACGCCGTAGTTCCAGTTGTCGGGACGCTCTGAGATCAAGTGCTCGGTGTAGTCGGGGAAGAGGTCATCGTTGTTTTGAAGATAGAACCATTGGGAGTCCCATTGGGTGTGGTTCGACGTCAGCCCCACTGGGATGTACTCTCGAGGCTCCTCCACCTTGCCGGTCTTCTGCACCAGGTTGAGGCAGTCGGCCCGCACTGGCTTCCTCACCCCTGTGGCTCCACCAGGGGCGTGGAAGAGCTCACCCCGGTACAGATGAAGCCACAAGTCCCAGTGCGGTATCATCCCCAGGTAGCCTTCGCACACCGCGGCGAAAATCGCCGCGGCGGTGATAGCGTTCGGCGAGAAATGCTGGAGCTCCACACCATACTGGTGGCAGAGCGCCCGCATGAAGCGGCTTGGAGGAGAACCAATGCCGTAACATTGGAACTTGGCAAAGGAGACCACGTACCCCTTGGGCGATCTCGGCTCTCGGTGGTCCACCGCCGGTGCGATCCACTCCGGCCGTGACGAGGAAACGCAGGGGCGCAGGAGCCCCTCCTTCTCGAGGTCCAGCAGCTAGCGCTCTGTCATCGACGATGGGCGCCAGTCATCGGCAGCGACGAGCCTCACCGGCATCTTGAGGGATGAAGAAAGGCGGCTCCGCTACTGTGTGCTCGATGGTGCGCGCACGCGTGAATATGGCAAAGAGAGCAAGGGCAAGAACGATGGCGGAAGGCGGAAGGAGTAACAGCCGAGAGACCCAACGATATTTACAGATGTCCAACCTCCAATGGGCAGATCCGGCGAATACGGTAACCTCCCTAGTAAATGCGCCGCCTAACAGTCCTGTTGCTCTCATTGATTGGACGCTACGAATTCCACAAATGGCGCAGTGCTGCAACAGCTCCCGCCTAAAAAGGCATGTCCAATGGGCAAGAAAACAAACCGCCGCGGCCCTTCCTTCTCCTATAAGATAAGGTATGTACGTGTCGTGATAGAACTCTCGAGGGATCGCAGACCGGCCCGCTGGACGGGTTCGACGGTAGCCCCTGCCCGGCGAGAGATCGAAAATGAGACCTGCCTTGAAAACTCACTGGGGATGTCCAAGGCACGGGCAAGAGGGTCGAGAGGAATCCCCACAGAGGGAGGCAGCAAGCCGCTGGACTCTATCGAACGAGACCAGTAACCCCGACCACATTAACCCTGCTTTATGAGAACGCCATTTATGAGAACGCAAAGAAATCCCATTACAGACGCTTGTGCATATGAGCATTAAGCCACATGTTGATAAACCACTAAGGGCCTCCCAGGTTACCGATGGGTTCACCCAACAAAAGCTTCTCGGCCACTTGATGAAGGAGATGGTAGGCAGAACTCAAAAGGTATCGGCCAAGGGGAAATCGGGAACCATTGGCTAACCGATCGGCAGCTGCTAAGTAAACACAAGTCGGCCCTACCGATCGGCCACAGTAGATAAACTTGTCCAGCCACATGTTCAGGAAAATGGCATGCTCTCTCTGGCTGACCGATCCGGTTTGCTGATACTTCTGGATGTATCCTGACTAACCGCCAATGTTACGAGGTTCTACTCTATGATCAGGTTTCCGATTGAAAAGACTACCATCATCGACAGTTGAGATATCTAGCCCTGTGAGCATGAGTACATCGGCAAGTGTGGGGGAAGTTGGGCCGTGACCAAACATAAAAGCATTGAAGGTATCTGACCAAAAGTATGCGGCTGCTATCATCGTCGACTCATTTTTCTCCATATCGGCAATGGAGAGTCTGATGCATTGGTCTAGTTTGCGTTCTCCCCAGTACACCTCATTAGTCCCACTGACTCTGTGAAACCAATCTTTCCACTCCTTAGTGGGTTTTGGCCACGATCGGAAGGTGTCTTTCCACAGATCTAGGGAAAAATTTTCAGCCCTGAAAGGAATTCTGTTGGTTTCTGCGTTTATTATGTCAGCAGGATCTGGATCACCCATCGGACCCAAGCATTGGATGTGAGGTTGCTCAGTAGGGACAACTATTTTGTCACTCAGTTCCTAAGTTTGGGAATAAAAAAGACAGAAGAAAATGAAAAGAAAGTACTAAGTATATGAACTTGCAAGAATGTGAAGAACTACGATAAGGAAAAGGAGAAGATAGAAGTGGATTAACCTCAGGTACAATGAAGTTGATGGCCATTTCTTCCAAGGTGAGGGGGAGACCGGGGGCTTGAAGATTTTGGGTTGAGAGTTTTACTGTAGGGGAGTTTCTTGTTGCTGGAGTTCTGGAGCTTTTCGTCGAGGTCGCTGTTGGTATTTCTTAGCGATGCAGCCAATTATCCGCAAGCGCACGGAAGTACCGTTGTAGCACTTCACCTGTTGGTATTCAGGGTATCGAGATTTCATAAGGAACGAAGGTGTTTTGAGACTTAAACTAAGTGTACCCTAGAGTAATCAGTAAAGTGAGAGGGATGACTTAGGTAGTGAGGTTCTCCTACTGGTAGAAGTTTTGTGCAAGGCAACGTGCTTTTCTAATCTTACTTCGGGCACCGGAGCGTACCTGGTCTGCCAGGTAATACCGGCGTGTAGCCTACGCCGTATCCGGACGTGGGGGAAACTAAGGACAAATAGGGCTGTCACCACCTACTGTCGACCCCTCAACCGTGGGATACGAGGCAAACGAGGGTAACCTCTAACCTAGACACCACGTCTACGTTATTAGCTACTACTCTAGCGTTGCGCAGGTCCTCCCGCCAGCCAGCAAGAGTCTCTCTACTAGAGTATCTACCGAGAGATAGACAACGAACCCGCAAGATTATAAGAACACGATAATGATTACTCAATAACTTCTTAGAACAAAAGAAGAATACAACCTTTTCTTACCCCAATATGGTATTCCAGGTTGTGGAGGTATAGCTCGGGAAGCGGGCAGCAGTTCGGCCCTTCCGCCCAGTGCAACTAGGGGAACGGACCGGGTGCTTGCTACTTCTCTTACTCTACACTCTAACTCACTCTCCTATTCTATTCCTAACTAGAGGCTAAGGATATGAGTGGAAGCTCCGCCTCTCTACTACTACTCTTGTATCTCTCTTTATTCTTGTGGACTTGAAGCTTGAATGGATTGAATGATGATGAATGAGAGGCCCTGTCCCCCTCCTTATATAGGTGTGGAAGGTCGGTTTGGGAGGGGGTAAACTGCAAAATGCAGACAGGAACCGCGCTAGGGCTTCGCATGCACCGCCTCTGCAAAAGGCGGTGGGGAGCTAGGCCAGGCCGGGGTCGGCCGACCCTAGGGGGGGCCGCCCCTGGCTGGCTCCGTTGGCCCAGGCCCAAAGCCCAGACGATGCTCCTCGGCCTTCTGAGTTTGAATCCAATTGCATTTCGATGCTCTTCTATATTTGAATTAAATGTGCCTTCAATTCTTTGATTTTGGCGGCTCAAACCCTAGTGTCCTGCATACACATGTGTTCACCAAAACTGTGGAATTTGGCTAGCATAAAGAGCCCTATTTCTAATGTTTGGTGATATTTTATAGAGTTTGTATGCATGTTGGCGGTATGAAAAGTGTATTTTAAGAAACGCCAACAAACTCCCCCACACTTAGCCCTTTGCTCGTCCTTGAGTAAAGCTTATGTTTTTGGGCTAAGATGGTTCCACTTTCTCCTGATAATGAACCTGCATACAAACTATTCCAAGCCTCACCTGAACTTATGAGCATTCAGAGTGTCTACCAAAATATCTTGAGTAATTGAAAAATGGAAAAGTTAGGATTCAAATCTTCTTACTCAACTTTGCTCAAAACTTGGGTTTTTACCTTTTTGAATAAAAATAGTCTTGCTCTTCAGATGATACTCTCAAATCACTCGAGAATGTTTCTCATTCCTTACCAAGGTAAAAGTACCTCTTGATTTGTCCTACCTCTATAAGCTGTATTTGGAGTTTTGGGTATGGACCAAGGAGAATGCATACTTACCTTGTATGTATTGTCGAGTCAAATCTCGGATCCAAGAAGAGAAGTGTCATACCCTTAGATCAAGATGTGCAAGTGTGTGGTATATGGTATAAACAACTCTGTTGGTTGATATGATCTCATCAAGTATTTCTAGACATGGCTATCATAACTCTTTTATTTTCTTGTGAGCCTTCATGTGCTCATCTTTTTTTTGAATACTTAGGACCTTCATGTGTCCTATATTTTTTTTAGGTGGGTATTTTAATACCCTTAATTCTACGGCTGGCACTTGCCCATTTTATATATATATATATATATATATATATATATATATTTGCATAGCCCATGTCTTTATCTAAGATGCACTAAAGAGATCATTCTTTAAAACATGGAGTGTTTGTATGGTGGACATGTAAGGCATGTTTTTGCGCACTCCCAGTGTAGAAGCGGCATATATATGTATCTGGAGTGTACGTGATCTTGATCTTGAGAGCATAATAAATCTCTTAACAAGGGTCAACAAGACTTGACACAACTCAAAACAAATAAGCAGCTATTTGTAGAATTTTTATCAAGAGTAATATATTTGGCCTTGGTAGGTAATTATCATGAGTAATATATTTGGCCTTGCAATTTTAATTTTATCAAATAAATCCCCAAGTTCATTGCATAAGTGAGCAAGTTTCAAATCATCCTACTATATCACAAATATCAATTACTTAGAAACAATGGGGTCCTTATAAAAAGTTGCTCATAAATGGTAGGCTTTTGGCGAGGAATAAAGAGTATGCATGTTTAATTTCAAAGGCAAAAAGGAAATGGAGGATTCATTTATTTTTTTTATCTTTTTATTTTATTAGCAATATTTTTATCATATAAAACAGATTTAAATTGTCATAGGAGGAATAAAAATAATTCTCTATGTAAGATTAGCTTGATGGCGATTCCTCCCCCACACTTGTTTTTTACCTGTTCTTTGATTTTTCTCAAGTAGACAAAAATAATACAAAAATAAGTGGAGACAAAATAATTCGAACAAAGGACTTCTTTATTATTCAATATAAGCCGAGACATTGATTACAAAGTAAATGAAGGAAATCTGAATAAAAGGGAAAATAAATTACTCGGCTAAACAAAATTAAACTAGATGCGGTTTGTGTCTAGAATATGCTCTACACCCGCAGCCCGAGCCACCTTGACAAGCTGGTTGGTTAGACCGAATTGTACAATGGCTAAGTCGTCCTTAAGCTCTATATATTTCAGGCGGGTGTTAGCTAGTTCGCCTTTAAGCTCTTCCACTACACCACGTAGTGACCGCACAGAAGTCCTAAGCGTAGCGATAGTGCGCGCGCTTTCCCGCTTCGACTCATTATCTGAATCGCTAAAAAATCCGTGTGGCTGCCCCCTAAGGATGGGATTTTCGCGCTTGCGTTTTGGGACGCGAGGGGCAGCAGAAGGCATATTAGAGTCACTTGACAGCCGGTTTGATCGCCCCCCTGTAGCGGGGTTTGCGCGTTTGATACGCAAGGGGGCGGACGAGGTGGTTGTAGCTGTCTTAGGCGCGGGCGCAGGTGCGGGTGGCGCGAGCGGCGGCTTACGCATGAGGCCCTTCCCGCATCCTCCACCGGGTTTTCTAATTCCCACCACGGTGTAGGACGGGTCAGAGCGCGCAGTGGATCCCGAAGACAAGAACCTAGAGTCTAAACTGCCCGAAGGCGTTACAACATATAGATCTACAGGCGCCTTCTTCTTGTTCGTCGTCGTCGGCGGCGCATCGTCGCGCGCCGTCTTCCTCAGTGCCGCCGTCTTGTGCGCCGCCACCTTCGTGCGAGCCGTGGAACGCAGGCTCGTTCCTTCGCTCGTGATGCTTGACGGGGGCATGATGGCAAGAGGGTACGTCAGCATCTCTCCTTCTTCCACACCGAATGCCTCCCTCATGTTCGCCTCGGAGAATTCTCCTTCGGCGTCGAAGGATCCTCCCGACTCCACGAACAGCGCTAGCGCGTGGCTGCCCATTCCCTAAGCGCTACTCTTGATAGATGTGGTTTGTGAAGATATAAACTTGGAAAGCACTAATGGCTATGGCTTAGAGAGGGGTCAGGGGGTGTTTAAATAGGAAGAAGGCCCTCCCTGGCGAGATCACGAGCGGCAAATTTGAATTTACATGCAGATAAGGATATGGATGACGAAGAGATAGACGCTGGAAAAGATCGGGCCGCATACGTGTCAGGCTAGGAGCGGCCGACCCCTGGGCAAGTCCGTTGGCCCTGAATTTTGGCGTGCGCGCTCGTCCCACTTTTCAAATTTTGAATCTGTCTGCGTTTTGCTACGCTTCCTAGATATTTTTTAGAGAAACAAGGGTTTTATTGAAAGGTAAAAGCTAAAAACTAAAGATCCTTTTTAGAAATCATATTTTTATTTTTGGTAATTCAAAACTAAGCAGAATTAGTTGAAATATTTTATTTATATTATTATTATTATTATATATTTTTTTACAATTTAAACCCAATTAATCAAATGTATTGTTCCAATTTCCTTTTCAAAATTGGGTTTCAGGAAAACTTTTAAGCGTTAACCATTTACCTTAGTGATATTACCTTCGTCATCTGCTATGGTGATCGCGCCATGCTCGGAGGTCTCGATGACGGTGTATGGTCCTTTCCACTTACTCCGAAGTTTTTCTGCACTGAAAAGTCATACCTTGGAGTTGAAGAGTAGAACGTGGTCACCTTTTCTAAATTCCTTGGGTTTGATTCGGTGATCGTGCCATTTCTTTGTTCTTTCCTTGTATATCTTGGCACTGTGGTAAGCTTTTTCTCGCCATTCTTCAAGCTCAGCTATCTGTTTCTGTCGGTTCCTGCCAGCTAGCTTGAAGTCCATATTCCAGTTATTGATCGTCCAGTAAGCTCGGTGCTCGAGCTCAACCGGGAGATGGCATGCTTTGCCATATACCATCTGGAATGGTGACATGCCTATGGGGGTTTTATAGGCCGTCCGATATGCCTAGAGGGCATCTGGTAACTTGCTCTCCCAACCCTTCCCCATTTCGTTGACTGTTTTCTGCAGAATGTTCTTGATTTGCTTGTTTGAGGTTTCCGCTTGACCGCTTGTTTGAGGGTGGTACGGGGTAGCTATGTTGTGCTTTGCTCCAAGCTCACGCAGGAAGTTTCTGAATGTTCTGTCAATGAAGTGTGATCCTCCATCACTCACAACCATCCTGGGTGTTCCGAACCAAGGAAAGATCACTTCATGAAACATCTTCCGTGCGTGCTTTGCGTCAGCAGCTCGGCATGGTAGAGCTTCTACCCACTTGGACACATAGTCCACAGCAACCAGGATATACTCGCAATCTTGGGACTTTTGGAATGGACCCATGAAGTCAATGCCCCATACATCAAATACTTCGACCGGTAGGTTGTAATGGAGGGGCATTTCATTGCGAGCAGTGATGTTGCCTTGAAACTGACACTTCCGGCATCTTCGGATGAAGTCCTTCGTGTCCTCATACATCGTCGGCCAGAAGAATCCTCACTGCTAGATTTTGGCTTGAGTGCGGAAGGCTCCATAGTGGCCTCCGTATGGTGCAAAGTGGCATTGTTCGATGATTTTCTCTCCTTCGGTTGCTGGTACACACCTCCTCAAAAGCCCGTCGGAACAGACCCGATACAAGTATGGGTCGTCCCAAAGGTGTCGGCGGCTCTCAACTTGCAGCTTCTTCCTGCTTTCGCCTAGTGGTACGTAACCCATGACCATGTAGTTGACGATGGTGGCGTACCACGCATTCAGGTCAGTCACTCTTAACAGCATGTCGTCGCGCATGAAGTCATTAATGGGTAGTTCCTGCATGTTAGTGACTTGCATACGTGAAAGATGGTCTGCCACAGTATTTTCTATACCCTTTTTATCTTTTATTTCTAAATCAAATTCTTGTAACAACAAGATCCATCTTATGAGGTGAGGTTTTGCATCTCTCTTAGTGAGCAGGTATTTTAGAGTAGCATGATCAGTATAAACAATTATTTTTGCTCCCACTAAGTAAGATCTAAATTTATCAATAGCGAAAACTACGGCAATGAGCTCTTTTTCTGTGGTAGCATAATTTAACTGAGCTCCTGTCATAGTTTTGATAGCATAAGCAATTGCATGATGCTGTTTATCTTTTGTTTGACCTAAGACTGCCCCGACAGCAAAGTCACTAGCATCACACATTATCTCAAACGGTAGCGACCAATCTGGGGGTTGGATGATTGGTGCTGAGATGAGTGCCTTCTTTAAAGTATGAAAGGCAGTGAGACACTCATTGGTGAACTCAAAGGGTGTTGCTTTGGCAAAAAGATTTGTAAGAGGCCTTGCAATTTGTGAAAAGTTTTTTATAAACCTTCTATAGAAACCAGTGTGGCCTAAGAAACTTTGGATCCCTTTTACGTTCACTGGAGGAGGTAGACCCTCTATTACTTCAATTTTGGCCTTGTCTACCTCGATTCCCCTCTCGGAAACTAGGTGTCCGAGAACGATGCCTTCTCTGACCATGAAATGACACTTTTCCCAATTAAGTACTAGGTCTTTATCACGACATCTTTGCAACACTTTGTCTAAGTTTTCTAGACAATGATTAAAAGTTTTTCCATAGACTAAAAAATCGTTCATGAAAACTTCCACAATCTCCTCGATCATGTCAGAAAAGATAGACATCATACACCTTTGAAAGGAGGCGGGTGCATTGCATAGTTCGAAGGACATGCGTCTATAAGCAAACGTTCCATATGGGCATGTGAACGTGGTTTTGCTTTGATCATCGGGGTGGATAGGGATCTGATGATAACCCAAATACCCATCAAGAAAACAAAAGAAAGAATGTTTCACCAGCCGCTCTAACATTTCGTTAATGAAGGGTAGTGGGAAATGATCTTTCTTTGTTGCCTTGTTAAGTTTTCGATAAACGATACACATTCTCCACCCTGTCTGTGGTCGTTGGGGGATTAACTCATCTTTTTCATTTTTAACGACCGTCATGCCTCCCTTCTTTGGAACCACTTGGACGGGACTGACCCAGTCACTGTGTGGTACGGGATAAATAATCCCGGTGTGAAAAAGTTTGAGAACTTCCTTTTTCATGACTTCACGCATCGCGTTGTTCAGCCTACGTTGGGGTTCACGAGAAGGTGTAAGCTCAGGGTCCGTAGTATGCGATGTGTGTAGAGTGTTGGGCTTATTCCCTTGAGGTCTTGCAAGGAATACCCAAAGGCTGTGCTATGTTTTTCTAAGACGGCAATGAGTTTGTTCGACTCCTCATCAGATAGCTTATCACTAATAATTACGGGAGTTTCTTTGTTGCCGTTTAGAAAGGCATAACGCAGCCCAGCGGGCAAGGGTTTAAGCTCAATTGGAGGTTTTGGTGGCGTTTCATCCTCGGGGAGTTCTATGGTTTCTCCTAGCTCATCCTCTTCTCGAATGAAGCTTTCGGCGTCTTTATCTAAGGACGATTCGGGTGTTTCAAAAGGTGAAACGGCCATCACCTCCTTGGGCAAAGGTAGGTCGGGTCGAGAGTCAGTCACTGAGTTTTTAGCTCGAGTGATTGGAATGGAAAAAGTGTCTCTTCCCAATTTTACGTTCATTGCCCCTGTAGCTAGCAGTTCATGGGTTAAAAGCTCTATAGGGTGGCCTATAAGGATGTCAAAACTTTTAATGTCAAAGACATAAAAGTCAAGACTCGTTCTGATGTTATCAAGTCGTACATGGGTTTGGTGGAGAATCCCACAACTTTTCAATTCCGTACGCGAGGCTACCCTGAGAGTTTTCTCTATCGGGACCAGTGGTTCAGACCCTAGATGGGTGAGCATAAAAGATTTCGACATTAAATTGGCCCCGACAAGTGGATTATACAATGCTTCTTGCTAGCTACACCGAATTTTGCACTGAATGGACGAAGATGGAGTATTAATCTGAAGTGGATCAGAAGATAACTCCGTTTCTTTGGTCCATTCCTGACTCATGATAGCTGAGAGTTCATTAATTGAATGTTTTATAAAATCCTCATCTACCTGATCATTAGCAGTGGCAACTTGCGGCTTTCTTTGACATGAGTACTTCGAGGTGTTTCCAAAATCTTTAAAAAGACCATCCTCGAAGAACGGGAGATCTGAAGGTTGAAAATCTTCCTTCGGGGGTCCCGATATGGTAGGTGTAACAGAACCACCCAATTTATAAGAGATCAACTACGAAAAACTCCCGCCAAAGCGGTTGCTTTAACGTAATCGAACTCTCATAAACCCGGTAGTCCGTGAAATCACGAGGGATTTCAAACCAACCATCTTACATGCCAAGATCGCAGTGATTCAACATAACAAGTCACATGTTACATCCATTTCACAAGTAGTTTGACATACATCGGAGTCAATAGAGTTAATACAACTTGAGTTTAAAAGTAGCGAAAGCAAAGTAATTTGAAACTGATATTGCCCTCATTTCAAATACATGCCAGTATCTAGGTCAACTCCAACAAAAGCAACATAGATGAGGTAACTAAGAAGGATCATGCCCATTATCTTACTCCTCTAATATGGTAGGAGTCATCCAACTCTTGCAGTAGCCATGACACATCACAACCGGCAACAAGTGGGAATAAACTCTGAGTACGAGAAGGTACTCAGCTAGACTTACCCGTCATAAACATGAAATAATATGACACCAAGGTGTATGCAAGGCTTTATTGGTGGGGCTAGCTTCACAACACTTTTCGCATAAAAAGCTTAGGTTAGAGGTAACTAACTTTTTAGGTATTTAGCTCAAGTTAATAATCATTACCTGTCATCTATATCAGCACCTGTACTAGAGCAATCACTTGATTAAGATACAACCATAGTACCATATATGATGTGGCATTTCCAACATCATCATACCATAACCATCCAAGTGTTCCATAAACATTACTACGATGATGAAGCTCAAGTCAAGTGCTCACTGTCCAGGATGTTGACGGTCTTTTGTGCTCATATTTAACCATCAATTAATCATGGAAAAGGATCCAAATGCAACCAACACCTAGACTTAGGGTTTTATCTGACAGAATTCCACAAGTTTTGGTGTTTGTCTATTTCTGCAGGGGGTTATCAGGAAATACGGAGGAAAGGCCCACACGTCGGGTTTACATAGACATATTAACGTGCTGCACAATTTTCTATCATTTAGAAGACTCCAGAAGCCACGGGACCGAAGCGGAGGCCGAGAGGGCTCCGGGATTGGGTGCCTGCCCTAGTCCTGAGGGCGCCTGCCCACCTGTGCTGCCCAATCAGAGTCCAATTCGGGGATATTGCTCCACCGACCTAAAGGATCAAGGATAATCGTTCAATCAATGTCGGTTTGATCCAACGGCCCAGATTCATTTGAAAAGACTATATAAGCAAGGCTCCCTGGACCCTGGTGATCATACCTCTTCTACAGAATCAAAGTTAGGGTTTCAATTCTTCATCCAAGTAGAGAGGATCCCTCTAGTTCTTCTAGCTCTACCTCTAGTTCATCTAGATCTAGTTCTAGTTCATCTAGTTCTAGTTCTAGTTCCTCTAGTTCTAGTTCTAGTTAGTTCTAGTTGTAATCTAGAAAATAGGGAGAGAGAAGAGGAGAGCGGAGGAGGAGCCAGATCTGTCGGATCTTCCTCAACATTATACTTTTGCAGCATCTGGTTCGTTCTTCATCGTTCTCTAGGTTCTTCAATTCATAATTCCTGAGTTCTTTAATTACTTTTATTTACATTCAAGTTATTTATTGGATTCCCACTTGCATCAAGTGCTCTAGTCTTTATAACGCTAGAGTAGTAATTAATAGATTAGACGTGGTGTTTAGTCTTGCAATTACCTGGAATTGCACCCAATCCTGCGGATTGTTGTGGTAGCCTTAGGGTAGTGACAGCCCTAACGGTCGACGTATTCCACCTCGTTCGGATCGGTGTTTGTAGGACCGTAGTCAGACCTTCCTAGCCCCCTTCTCATCTCTTTCTGTGGTTAGTGCTCTGATGTCCCGATATAGATAATCTTGAAGTAATTCTTGATTCTTAGATCAACTAGAGAACTCTCACGAAACTTCCTCTCTTCCCACCAAAAACAATTATATAGTTATCCTTGGGCGATCTTGATTCTTAATTAGTACACTCACGTTTCCTGTGGAAAATCTATACTCTGGAATACTCCCGGGTGAAGGCTACATCGGTATCCGTGCACTTGCGGATTTTTTCTGTTTGCGTTTAAAATACCCAACAAGCTTTCTGGCGCCGTTGCCGGCGAACGGTAACTGTGCTAGTTTTGAACCAAGTCATCTGTGTATCCTTTTTCTTTTCCTTTTTTACCACACTCACCTCACCATTTTCACCACACCACATGGATTTCACTCTAAGCATTAATGAGCATGGAATTTATTTCATAGCCACTTCATTTACTCCATGCTCATATGCAACATCTTTCCAATCCATTGGTTTTGCCAACATCACCACATTCACGATCTCCAACCCCCTCATCCTTTCTATTTATAAAAACTTTAAAAGGGCGGTTGTCGATGCATATGTCTATATTAAATATTGCAGATCTCGTTAAGTTGATCTTGATATAGGTCAGCGTTGGTGGGCAAACCACTTCGCCGACATAAATTGATGGTTTCCCAAGGACAAGCTTAGTGTCCTAAAACAAGCACTGATCAGATCGTAACATGAGCTGTTAATTATTTGCAACATTACCTTGTGTATTGAGCATATAAGGATAACTGTAAAAATATTCCTTCGGGTATTCTTGTCACTAACCTTTCCAGGATTGGAGCAAGAAGATCAGATGAATGACAAGCACAAGGTATGTCCAACCAATCATCATACAACATTGAATTAAATTCATCCAAACTTGAATTTTGCAAAATTCAAGCTTGGGGGAGTACTTTACATAAAAACATCCTTTGCCATGTTGCTATGTTGGTTGTCCCTACCTTTGAGACATGCTCAATTTGTTAAATACTAATCACACTACTTCATCTCCACTTGACTAGATCTCTATAAATGCTCTCATGCTACCTTTATTTGCTTTAGTATATGTTTAGGTTTGGAGCAGTTTCATTTATCTCTTAAAGCATGGTGCTTAGTTTTGGAGTGATGATCTTACTTCCAAGGGAGTTTAAATTAAGCATGATGCTTAGGTTAAAGTGCCCTCCTAAATCAAATTAGACATGGTGTCTAGGTTGATTTTTGAGCCGATAGTATGCTATAGTATATATTGGATATTTTGTTGGACTAAACCCTACAGGAAAATTTTCAATATCGACCTGGGAAGTCCTGACATAAACTCACATTGGAGACAAAGAGAGAGACACATGAAGTTTAACAATTTACACAAGGAAAGCATAGCTCACAAGAGATGATCCATGGAGGGTGCCACAAACACGATGCACAACTGCTAAGAGAGGAAAGCTTCCACAAGGTGATACTGTACCATCACTCTTCAAGTAAGGTAATATCTTAAGGTACTTGACTATCACTTCTATAAACTTCTCCTTGGTTATGGCGTTCACATGAATAAAAGAGACAAACATGTATGATTTACAACTCTAGATTAACCAACCCAGTCGATTCAATTTGTTTAGTCCTTTAATCTTTGTTTATAGTACTACCTCTGTAATCCCACACTCCTAATCATATAAGCTAAAATGTTGCACATACAATCTCTGGAAGATATATATATAAACATAAGTATAGATAAATTATCTTTCCATTAGGTTGAGCGATCTGATCTGACAAATGTTTTAAATGCTACACTCATGATCTTATTATCCATCAACTTTGTCTTGCTCACTATGCTTAAGGTTAGAGAAGAACAAATACACTTTTGGTTCTATTGGTGTTTTCCATCAACAGGACCCATGCACTTGATCTCTACCTTGTCTCTATGTGCAGGTACACTTTGAGCAAAATATGGAGGAGTATTACAACTCCCAGACTCCACAAAGTGAAGAATCTGGATCTATGAGCACAAACACACTGGAGATACTGGACACTCAGGCAATCACTGCCCTGAGATGCTTGAGGACGTAACTACTGGAGTAACCCCGTTGTGGAAGTAATTACTGACCTTCTGCCGGTCAAGAGAGGCGATCCAGGACGCCCCGTCATCCCGATCTCCATCGGCATGGTGGACTTCCCAGAAGCACTATGTGACTTTGGCTCCAGCGTCAACATTATGCCCAGGGTACTCTATGAAAAATTCTTTACACATCCTTTCCTAGAAACAACCATGTGTTTGCAGCTTGCAGATCAGACACTAAGTTTCCCAAAGGGAATATTGAAGAACCTCTGCGTCCGAGTTGGTACCTTGTACGCCCAAGCAGACTTCATGGTGATAGAGACTGGTACTGACCCATCATCCTAGGGAGGCTATTCCTGAACACCTCAGGAGCTGTCATCTATGCTAGTGCTGCCAAGATCAGTTTCTACATCAAGGGGAGGAAGGAGACGTTTTCCTTCAAAAATAAGACTACACAAATCTCAGAGCAATCCTGACATGAACCAAGGAAGAGGATCAACAGGAGGAACAAAAACAAGCAAATGTGGATCGAGTTAGCTAAGATGGTCACTGAAGTTCAAGGAGGTCAAGACCGTCGACTTAAGTCACCGTTCCTGACCAAAAAGGATGACCCAGCTCCAGATGGCAGATCAGACATTCTGAAAGGTTGAAGGTTATTGACATGGGAGAAGATGAGTACGATCCACCCATCAACCTTGGAAGACCGTTTCTCAGCACCGTTAAAGCAATCATCAACATTGGAACCGGAGAAGTCCATATGCACTTCCCCTTCGAGAAGGTACGCCGCTATTTTACTGACCCTAACTATATAGTTGAAGACTCTAAGCAGGTCAGGACAAGAAGGAGACGACGCAACGCAACCAGAGAAGGCAAAATCATCAAGGATGGATGGGTAGACTATGAAGGAGAAATAGTAAGGTCTGAAGACATACAACTTGAACAGAACTGTCCTGAGGAGACCGTAGCACCGAGTCAGGTGTGGAGAGAGAAGATAGTTATACATGTAGACCAGGCGCCACCGGAACCACCGACTACGCCATCCAGCGAATCCCACGACGACTGAGAAAACAGAGAGTCCCGTTCGGAGGACTTAAAAACATCGAACGCCTTGCCAAGAGGTAAACTTGGTAGTTATCTTTTTCCTTTCAATTATTTTAAAATAGTTTGCTTAGTTAATCAGGTTCATATCATCTTGAAAAGAAAAGAAAAATGTTCAAACTAGTAAGCCCCATGTGAGTATGCTCATGGCATAAAACCCATAAGTACATTCACTGTGGTGGCATAAAAATAAAACAAATATATTTATATGCTATAAAAATGAAAATATAAAAATAAGATTGTGATCCTACTAAAAAGAGTAACATTTATTGAGGAGGCTCAACATGATAAAGGCTAGATATTTATGCTAACACTTAATCAGTTCCACAAAGCTTTGTTGTCTATTTGAGCTCCACAGAATTCAAGGATCAAAGAAGACTAACAGATGGAGGACATCCTAATCGCTGTCAGGGTGCTGCCGACATTCAAATACACCTCCGCCACCTGCTAGCTACATCAGAAGGAATTACGGCAAAATCCAACTTGGGGGGAGCACCCCCATTTGTCCAGCTAAGTGTTCTACTCATGTTTATACTTTATTCAAATAATAAAAAGATGCATAATCATATAAACCCAAATAAAGATTTTGTGCATATATATATATATCTTTGCTTAGTTTGCTAAATAAATAAATAAATAAAATTTGCTATGAACCCTCATGATAAGCTCTCACATGGAAATGATGAATAGTTGCTCTGCCATGACTAGTTCTCAGAATTGAAATCTCTCTCAAGTTTAGGCATGACTGTTATTAATTAAGATTTGCTCTAAACCTGAACTTGTGGGAAGAGTACTTGATCTAAAGTCTAAGTTGTTAACGGATATGATATGGGAAGGTTGAGCTGCTGTTTATCTGTTCCTAGAGATGCTAGAATTCTGGAGAATTTTATCTTTGAAAATCTTTAAAATGTTGCATGATGAGTTCCTGTATGATGAGAGTTTAAAATCCTACCACAGCCATATATACATGCTTATTAGACTATGAACCATTCATTTACTTTTTACTGCTTATGAGCATTGAGTGTGGTCAAGCTGTGTAGACCCTTAGGAGCTTGTCATGTGGTTAAAATCAAGATTCACTTGCACGTTCACTCATACATGCTGCTTCTACTCTAGAAGTACGCATCCACATACATCCACCCATTTCCATCTCCAGAACCACCAAAAAATATTCTACTCCTAATCCGGGAGAGAATAGCCAAAAATATTTCTGTTTTCCCCTGAAATAAATGCTCAAGTTATCTCGGTTACTACCACTTGCTACATTATTTCAAGAGATGAGTGCTCTAAAAAAATACGAGGAAATAAAAAGGGGCAAGTGCCCGGAACCTCGAAAGAAAAGAAAAAGTGAGACAAGAGGTAAAAATGGACAAGTGTCCGATAGTAGAATTAGGGGTACAAGATACCCACCTGAGAGAAGAGAAAAAGAAAATATAGAGCATCTCATTCTCCTCAAAAAGTTTCAAAAGAGCAAGAAAGGTAGGTATCCCCTCAAAAGAGCAAAAGTAGAATTAGACTTCCACTATTGTTATCACCATCATGACCATACACCATTCATTCGCCACACATGCACATCTTGATTTGACTTATTGACTTGTTCTTCTGGATCTATGGTTTGACTACGCAATAAATGTCTTGTAAGTATGTATTAGCTGTCTCCCACCTATGAGCTCCAGATATCAAAACCTTATTAGAGTAGGGTGAGATAGTAGGCAATGGCACTATGCCTCATACCAAAAATACCACATACTTTAAGAGAAGGCATACACAATTACTGCCTTGGTAAGGATCCAGAAATACCACAAAAGAGAGACTAGAGAGAGTCATACAAGGAATCTCTGAGTTTTATTTGAAAATCTGCAAAATCTCCAGAGCTATAGTTGATCAAGAACAAGAGACATGGTGCTTGGCTAGACCGTTCTATCTTTTAACTGCTCAAGACACAAGTGACGGTTACAAGCCCCATCGTGGAAATGTAATATGAGTAAGTTTAAATCTTAACAGTTTACCCTAACCTAGAGATGAGATCTTGTTTGAATGCATGTGTATCTTTAAGGCATGAAACCACTGCAGAAACTCTTGAGTTCATCTTTGCTCAGGGACGAGCAAAGGTTAAGCTTGGGGGAGCTTGTTGACGGTCCTTAGCGCTCATATTTAACCATCAATTAATCATGGAAAAGGATCCAAATGCAACCAACACCTAGACTTAGGGTTTTATCTGACAGAATTCCACAAGTTTTGGTGTTTGTCTATTTCTGCAGGGGGTTATCAGGAAATACAGAGGAAAGGCCCACACGTCGGGTTTACATAGAGATATTAACGTGCCATGCAATTTTCTATCATCTAGAAGACTCCAGAAGCCACGGGACCGAAGCGGAGGCCGAGAGGGCTCCGGGACAGGGCGCCCGCCCTAGTCCTGAGGGCGCCCGCCCACCTGTGTTGCCCAATCAGAGTCCAATTCGGGGATATTGCTCCACCGACCAAAAGGATCAAGGATAACCGTTCAATCAATGTCGGTTTGATCCAACGGCCCAGATTCATTTGAAAAGACTATATAAGCAAGGCCCCCTGGACCCTAGAGATCATACCTCTTCTACATAATCAAAGTCAGGGTTTCAATTCTTCATCCTAGTAGAGAGGATCCCTCTAGTTCTTCTAGCTCTACCTCTAGTTCATCTAGATCTAGTTCTAGTTCTGGTTCCTCTAGTTCTAGTTCTAGTTAGTTCTAGTTGTAATCTAGAAAATAGGGAGAGAGAAGAGGAGAGCGGAGGAGGAGCCGGATCTATCGGATCTTCCTCAACATTATAGTTTTGCAGGATCTGGTTCGTTCTTCATCGTTCTCCAGGTTCTTCAATTCATAATTCCTGAGTTCTTTAATTACTTTTATTTACATTCAAGTTATTTATTGAATTCCCGCTTGCATCAAGTGCTCTAGTCTTTATAACGCTAGAGTAGTAATTAATAGATTAGACGTGGTGTTTAGTCTTGCAATTACCTGGAATTGCACCCAATCCTGCGGATTGTTGTGGTAGCCTTAGGGTAGTGACAGCCCTAACGGTCGACGTATTCCACCTCGTTTAGATCGGTGTTTGTAGGACCGTAGTCAGACCTTCTTAGCCCCCTTCTCATCTCTTTCTGTGGTTAGTGCTCTGATGTCCCGATATAGATAATCTTGAAGTAATTCTTGATTCTTAGATCAACTAGAGAACTCTCAGAAAACTTCCTCTCTTCCCACCAAAAAAAATTATATAGTTATCCTTGGGCGATCTTGATTCTTAATTAGTACACTCACGTTTCCTGTGAAAAATCGATACTATGGAATACTCCCGGGTGAAGGCTACATCGGTATCCGTGCGCTTGCGGATTTTTCTGTTTGCGTTTAAAATACCCAACACAGGAGCGATGGCGATTTGAATCGATTTCTAACCAGCTGGCGAGTTTATTCCCCACATAAACCACACTCACTGATCAAGTGAGATACAGATCACCGTATTGCACTATCCTGGACCAATTCGCGGGTTCGACAGGCACCGCCCGTACCCGAGGACCGTTCCAGCGACCGAGGTATCCAAGGTATACCAAGGTTGCGCGCCGCGCCCTCGTCGTTCTCCTCAACCATCACCAATACAGCGCGTAAATCGGGCCGATTCCCGGCCTGGATAGTGCTCAGGCTTCGCGGTCGGAACGACTTATCCTTCCAGCTAAGTGTGGGGCATGCGTTCAACATGACAAGAGGGCCGTCAACGATCGGTCCTTAATCGACACAGGTGGGGATAGATAGGACCCTAAGACCTCCATGTCTTGTTACTTCTCTATCATCGTCCCGCCCGGTCTCCAATTATTCATCCTTATCACTTGGTTATTTCCATGATAGCATATATAGCCAACCTTTTCAGGTATCCACTTATCTCGCTCAGGTGACAGGACATCACCTGGCTTCTACCGGTCTAAGCATGACTAAGCATTTAGATTCGATCTTGAATCTACATAGGGTTATAGGTATATTTGCTGGACAAGGAGTGATATATGCAGCAAGGGTTTCACCGAACTCCTATACTTAATGCAACAATACATATATAACATATATTCTCAATTGCATTCAAAAGTACTGGGAGACTTATAATGCTCCGGGGCTTGCCTGGGACCAACACGGAGTCAGTTCAGTTAGTTGCTCCGTCTTGGTGACATCTAAGGTCACAACACTTGTTTAGCCCTTCCACCTTTGGGATGGGTCCACCCAACACCGTTTTCGGGTTTGTTCCCACACCAAGACCTTCACGTGATTCATCTAGCACACCTAGATGAGATGCAAGATGCAAGTGCATAAATATGCAGAATAGCAACACAAGATGCATCACAGAAAAGTATGCAAGACACATGCATCTAAGTTGTTTAACTAATATCACACAACTAACTATAGAGAGCAAATATATCAAGCATGACATATGTTTAACAAGGTTACAAGTGTATTACTTAATCACCATTAAAGACATGAATCATACTTAGATCACACAAAGTAAAGCAATCAAGCATTCCTGTATTTCAGCAATTCTGGACATGCATGCAACAACTCAGTAAATAAATCATAACTGGAGTTACAAAACTCTAAAAACTATGCAATAGGGCATTCTGGAAAGATTATCAAATTATCTACAATTCATCTTTAATCATATTAGCATGATTAACAAGATAACCAAGTCAAACATGCATGACCATATAATCTGGTCCAGGAACTTACAGAGAACAAGAATTTCAAGGGATGAACTTCATACTACTGTAACTCATAAACCACTTAGCCAAATGATATGCAACTTTACCACAAGATATGTTAATAAATTATCTACATCTTTTATATAGACAAGTTGCACAGCAAACATCATTTATATCAAGCAATTAGTTGCATAAATAAAACTGCTCATGCTGCCAAACAGTAGAGGTACAATTACAAACAGAAAACTAATAGGCAATTCAAGGAAGCATAACTGGAGTTGTAGACCTCCAGCAAACATAATTCTTATATTTGTGGAAAGCTTATAAAGTTACCTACAACTTTCTTATTATCATCTAAATATGAATCCACATTTAACAAGGTCAATTAACCTCATAAATACATCTCTGTCCAAAACATGGACAGAATCTGTCATGCCACATTAAACAGGTATAACTTGAGGTTCACATATCCATAATTTATGGTTGTGTACTTTCCAGAAAGCTGATGCAATTGTGAACAACTTTGTTAGAAACATCTAGAGCTAAATCTACAACTAACAAGGTCTTACATTACAAACAATGCAATCCTGTCTGGGTTTAGACAGAAACTGGAACGGCACTTTAAACCATTATAACTAAACATGTGCTTAACCAAAAATTGTGCTATTTACCTTTCTAGAAAGCTTATGAAAAGTACTATAACTTATATATTTTTATTAAGGCATGAATCACAACTTAACTGAGCCAAACAATACAAACATGCAGATCCACTCAGAATAGGAGCAAAGGAACACAGGGCATTTGTTATTTTCATAACTCTTAATCTATCAGTCCTAAATTCATGAAACAAATGCCAGACATCCAATATCATATGAAAAGCAAGGCACAATATTTTCACATTTCTTTGAGCCATACTACAGCAGTTATGAAAAAGACAAATATAACAAGCAGTTAAAACCTAACTGCATAAATATATTTTTACGACTAAAACTTCGAACAAAACCATACCATATTATAGATCTACTGCATAGATAATTTCATAAGGATTCCAAAAAGTCCACATTTGCTATTTTGCGACGTTTCTAGCATTTACTATGCATTTCTAACGTTCATACAAGAAATCTGTAAAAACATAACAAAAGGGAAACAGATCATGCATTGGGAACCCTGGACTTTTCGCAGATAACCCCTCCCCTTCCTTCTAATTTGAGCCCGAGGCACTTGACGGGACGGAACAGAGAGGGGGTCACCGAGGCTTGCTGTTCCTGTCGGAGAAGGCCAAGTCGGTGGCGGCCAAGGGCCAACGAGGGTAGAGACAACCCTTGCGCACCCGTGGGTGCAGATGACATGGCCAGAGGCGGCTCACAGAGGTCCAGCCACGTGCATGACGGTCGTAGCGGGTGGCTGCACGGCGGCGGGGCAGTTCCCGGCGACGGAGGCTCCAATTAGTGCAAGAGGGGTGCTGAGAGGAGCGAGGTTGAGGTGCTTGGGCACATGGCGAGACGCGAGATAGCAGAGAGCAGCAGGAACGCAGCGGCGACGAGCTTGGCCGACGGCCATGGCAAGTGTGCGCGAGCAGGGCGAGGGCGAGCGCCATTGTGGGCTAGAGGGAGCTGGGCGTCCACAAGAGAAGCGTGGGGAGCGCTCTCTGGCTTCACAGACTGCGAGAAGGGCAGCAGGGGTTCATCAATGGAGGTGGGGGCGCTGTGCATGGTGGACACGTCCAGGACACACATTTCCCTTTGACGCATTTTGCCGAGCACGTAGCGCGCGTCGGAGTAGGCAAGGTGGGAGGCAATTTTGGGCTTGTTCCGGGCCGAATTTGGAGATGGGCCAAAAACAAAGTTTGCTCACCCCGCCATGCACTACAACTTTTATTAAGGGACCAAGGTCATTAGACCAACAGATTAAGAGATAATTAGATGCCAAGTCACGAGTGTCAACGTATTGATGGTGATTAGCAAAACCAAGAATTAATGGTCCAAACCATGTCAAACTTGATGCAACTTTTTGCATGCTCTTCTCCAAACAATTATCCACAACT
This sequence comes from Sorghum bicolor, assembly GCF_000003195.3. Lineage (NCBI taxonomy): Eukaryota > Viridiplantae > Streptophyta > Magnoliopsida > Poales > Poaceae > Sorghum > Sorghum bicolor. Next base: position 27,546,011 of record NC_012873.2, on the reverse strand, counting down.
TTCATTCTTAGACCAACTTTAGTTGCTTAACAAAAACACGAGAACACAGCATGCCAACCGGTCGATGTCCGTTTAGCGATAAAATAACCTTTTGCTGTTTTGGGAGCTATTTTTAGATATCCAAAGGAACTCCAAATTTGATGATACTTGATCCATTGTTTCCACAAAAAAGGGTACTCCAGCTCATATTAAAGAATCCAATTTAGTTACCATATGAATTTGGATAATAAAATATTACAAAGAAGCTAACTTGCTGCTATTTCTTTCCAGGGACTTAGAATTATTTCTCAGGGATAAAAAGCAGCAGCTGATTCGAACTTGGAGCCTCTGTTTGAACTATTTTCATGCTGATTTGGTTCTTGACCCTTGAATAAAGTATCTTCTACAGAAGCAAAACTACAACTTTCATTTAGGATCAAACCTCATAAGTACAATAGAAGTCAATATTTCACTTTGTTCAAAGCAGTAACCCGATAAAGCTCCAAATAGGATTTTAGGCTACTTGAAGCATTCTCTTGACATAAGCTCAACATGAACCCTTCAGGACTTTTGTTGTATAATTCATCTAGAGTCATATGAGCAAGTTTGGAAGGTTTGTTTCATCACCCATGATTCTATTTCCTTTATAGAGCCATTCCAACAAGGATATAACTTATCATTTCATGTGACTTCTTGATTCCAAACTTCACCAAACTTTTCCAGAGACAAATATAGATTGGGATGGATATGAGACACATGAAAAATGTTCCACTAACACCATCCAAGCATACCTTTCAAAAAGGGCTTATATGTAAGTAAAGGTGCATCATCCAAGTCCAAGTTAAGGCTTACTTTCATAGATTGACTTTGACCTTTTTATTACCATTGAACTTGTCATGTTTGAGCTCAAACCTAGTACTTAGCAAGTGACAAACACCTGGGGTGTTACAGCCTTCCCCCTTAAAAGAATCTCGTCCCGAGATTCGGTGCAAAAGACTTTCAAGGGAAGAAAACAATGTCATCCATCTCCCAACATTAGCGATAACAGTGGGCTACTTTGTTTGGAACATCAGAGAAGCAAACTTGATCCAAACATTTTATGATACTTGCTCTTCATAGTAAACCTTTCTCTGAAGAATCTTCCTTTTTTTTTTGACTTCGATGAAGCATTGTTACTTTGGGAGGAATCCAAGATAACACTGTTCCATGTACTTTGTTTCTGGTGTATAAACAGTGGGTTAGAGCATCAGGATCCACCTGTACCATTAGCTTGTTTAGTGAAACTATTGCAAGCCATATGAACTTCACACTAGGTCACAAGCTTCTAAGGGTTGCTCAGTATAGTGTTTCTAGGCTCATTCACAAAATTTGAAAAGCAGTCCTCTACCAAAATGGTTGGATTATAACTTCCCACACTTGCAGTTCCCTTTCTCTGGTGACAACATTGTACTGACCACCCGATTAAGAGAACGGTGCATGCGATAGCTGACTTTGTTGGTTCAACACCTTCCATGATCATTTACTTTAAGGAGATTCTTGTATCCAAACAACAAAAGTTATGTGGGTTCAATCAGACGTAACTTGTTGACTAACACATTGAAGGTACCAAGGCATGTAAGAATTGGATAACCACTACTGACAAAGGATGATAGTGGAGCCTATATGTCTCCAACAGTTGCAAGTGTTCAACCAACTAAAGAAATAGCGTACCACCAGTAGGTTAAGCATGATCTTTCTTCATGATGCAATTGCATAAGAGTTAGGTTGACTTGTGCCATAGCAAAACCAATCTAGTGAAACTACTTTTGCTTTTGAGGTTTCCTTTTTAAGATCAGTCGGTAGCTCTGACATTGGAAATCTATTGACTGACACCTTTCAAAACATTTTTGATTTGCACTGGCACAAATGGGTACAAAGAATCTTATTTCAGCATATAAGCATTATCTATGCAGCAAGACATTGCCCATACTGTAATCCATGGTACCAAATCAACACTACTTTATCTACGAAGGATGATCGATATCAAAAGGAAGATTGTAGAGTTCTACCCCTTTTGCGTTTTAGTTCATATTTCACCAATTACTACTCACATTTCCATGAGCTTTGGTAGAAATACAGATCCATGAGTCTTCCGACCTCTGACCAACCATTTAGCTCCAATAGGCACCCTTTGCGTAAGCAGAACATTGTTGACGGTCCTTAAGTATCAAATTTAACTATCAAATAAACAAAGAAAAGGATCCAAATGAAATCAACATCGAGACTTAGGGTTTTATCTGACAGAATTCCACGAGTTTTGGTGTTTGTCTATTTCTGTAGGGGGTTATCAGGAAATAAGGAAGAAAGGCCCACACGTCGGGATTACATAGAGATATCAACGTGCCGTGCAATTATCTTACATCTAGAAGACTCCAGAAGCCACGGGAAGGAAGCGGAGACCGAACGGAGTCAGGGACAGGGCGCCCGCCCAAGTCCTTAGGGCGCCCGCCCACCTTTTTCAGCCAATCACGCTCAATCTGGCGGATTATGCTCCACCGACCTAAAGGATCAAGAATAACCGTTCAATCAATGTCGGTTTGATCCGACGGCCCAGGTTCACTTGAGGGTACTATAAAACCAGACCCCCTGGCCCCTGGAGGAGGCACCCCCTTAATCATTATTCATTATTTATAGACAGAGCAAAAGCCAGGGTTTAGAGATGAGAACTCTCATCTCTTCTCTAAACTTGAGTAGATCTAGATAGTAGCAAGATGGAGAGCGAAGGAGGATTAGAGGAGAGGCCGGCCTGTCGGTTCTTCCTCCGGTTGTACTTCGCCATGATCAAGCTCTAATCAAGCTTGCTCATGGGATGACTCGGGTAATCTACTTCTAATTCATTATGCAATTACTAATCATGTATGTTCTGGTTCACAACTCTTTTGAGTACTTCTAATCTATAGGACCCTATAGGTTAGAGTTGTAGTATAGGTGTAAGCGTGGTGCTTAGACCTAGATTACTTGTGGATATCCCCCTCACTAGCTGGATCGTGTGGTAGGCCGCGTAGGTGACAGTTACGTTGGTCCCCTGTAGTCCACCTCTCGTTAGCAGGACGGGTAGGGTTTATCGGCCTATGGATAAGCATCCTTTGTTGTGTACACTTATCACGTGGTTCGTCCCAGACATAGACATACCCCTTTGAAGTAGAGAAACCATAGTTATCCTCTCTATTCTGCTACCATCGCCCATATACTAGAATTGCTCTATCTCTATTCCCATATTATCACTCACTGTTATCTTACCTTTAATATTATTCTTATTCGATTCTACCATCTTTCCTATTCACACCTATTTACTTATCTTGGTTAAGTTAGAGCGTAGATCAGTTCTCCCGTTTCCCTGTGGATACGATAAAACCTTTAACCGGGTAAAAGCTTCAACGATATCCGTGCGCTTGCGGATTATCTGTGTGCGTATAAATACCATAGTACACTCTAGTGCCACGCTGGGGATGACAACCTAGTATTCAAGTGGTGTTAGCAAGTGTCAACAAGCATTTTTGGCGCCGTTGCGAGGGAAACGGTTGCTGAGTTGACTACGAACTAGTTTAATCATTTTATAAAAAATAAATAAAAAAATATATATTTTCCTTTTATCCTTTGCCTCATCTCTGCTATTCTTTCTTCTTATCTAATCCTTGATCTCTGGTCTATTATGAATTCAAACATGTCTATCTATGAATTTCATAGACCTATGGGCACACATCTCGAACCACCAAAATCTTCAAAGCCTATCATAGCATCTAGTTTTGAGATAGACCCCGAATACATAGAATTTATTCAAAAACAACATTTCTCAGGAGAAGGTGAGGAAAACCCATACACACACCTAAGAGAGTTTTATCGAGTCTGTGACCTCCTTCGCATAGAAGGCATGTCCGATGAGACCCTTAAATGGAAGCTCTTTCCGTTCTCTTTAATGGGAAAAGCTAGACATTGGTATAAACTCAAAGTAGGGAGTGTTCATGGAGATTGGAAGGAGTTATATAGTAGTTTTATTTCTAAATATTTTCCAATCTCCAAAGTGGTGGAACTTCGGCGTGAGATTCTTTCTTTTAGACAATTGGAAGAAGAATCTCTTGGCAAATCATGGGACCGCTTTATTAACCTTACTCTCACTGGCCCAAAACTTTCTATTCCAGAAGAAGTTCTTCTAATTCACTTTTTTGAGGGCCTTAGTAAGGAAGATAAGCAAACCCTTCATGCGGCCTCTGGAGGATCTTTCCACCACCTATCCGCTAGTGAAGCTTGGAATTTGATTGATTTAATGAGCGGAAAGTCTCCTAGCTTTTATATCCCTGAGAAAGAGAAAGAACCAATTCCTAGACAAGAAGAAGAAGTTTCGATAGCCAGATTACAATCACTTCAATCCCAAACTTTAGCTATCGATCCTAAACCATCAATACCCCAAAATTCTCCAAGGGAAGAAGGAATTCCGACCTTAAATCTTTTAGATGCTGATGGTTTAGACTTCTGGTTCTATAAGAGACCTTCAAGCAGGGATAATTCAAATCATTGCAATAATGTTTCTCTTAGAGAATGTCCTCATTCCTGTTATGAAGAAGTCGAGGATGACATATCAAGTGAAGGAGAGCTAAGCCATATTGAAAATTCTAACACCTCCCCTATTTTGATCACATGTTCTAAATGGCTAGAATGTGTAAAATGGATGGATAAGGAAGAAGCCTTAATGGGTTCTGACTTTGGCTCAATTTCAAATGGTGAGTTCTTGACTCCCTTTGAAGATGAGATTCATCCAACTACAGAAGAGGACATAGGTGAGACCAATCGAGGAGAAACTCCGAACATTCAGATTAGAGACGAAGATAACATTAATGAGCATGGAATTTATTTCATAGCCACTTCGTTTACTCCATGCTCATATGCAACATCTTCCCAATCTATTGGTCTCTCCGACATCACCACACTTGAGATCTCCAACCCCCTCTTCCTTTCTATTTATAAAAACTTTAAAAGGGCGGTTGTCGATGCATATGTCTATAATAAATATTGCAGATCTCGTTGAGTTGATCTAGATATAGGTTGGCGTCGGAGGGGAAACCACTTCGCCAACATAAACTGATGGTTTCCCAAGGACAAGCTTAGTGTCTTAAAATAAGCATTGATCAGATCGTAACATGAGCCTTTAATTATTTGCAACATTACCTTGTGTATTGAGCATATAAGGATAATTGTAAAAAACAAAAAAAAAATATATTCCTTTGGGTATTCTTGTCACTAACCTTTCTAAGATTGGAGCAAGAAGATCGGATGAATGACAAGCACAAGGTATGTCCAACCAATCATCATACAACATTGAATTAAATTCATCCAAACTTGAATTTTGCAAAATTCAAGCTTGGGGGAGTACTTTACATAAAAACATCCTTTGCCATGTTGCTATACTGGTTGTCCCTACCTTTGAGACATGCTCAATTTGTTAAATACTAATCACACTACTTCATCTCCACTTGAGTAGATCTCTATAAATGTTGTCATGCTACCTTTGTCTATTTACTAGCAAGTGTTGGTTTGGAAGTACTTGCCATACTTCCATTGGCATTTAAATTGAGCATGGTGCTTAGGTTAAATAACCTTCCTTAATCTGATTAGACATGGAGTCTAGTTTGGTTACTGAAACTACTTGAGTAGATATTGGTATATTTTGTCGGACTAACCCCTGTAGGAAAACTTTCACTATCAACCTGGGAAGTCCTGAGATCAACTCACATCGGAGATGAAGAGAGTAACACATGAAGTTTAACAATTTGCACAAGAAGGACATAGCTCATTCACCATAGAAAGATGATCCATGGAGGGTGTCACAAACACGAAGCACAACCGCTAAGAAAGGAAAGCTTCCACAAGATGATACTGTACCATCACTCTTCGAGCAAGGTAACATCTTAAGGTACTTGACTATCTCTTTTATAAGCTTCTCCTTGGTTCTGGCGTTCATATAAATAAAAGAGACAAACGTGTATGATTTACAACTCTAGATTAACCAACCCAACTGATTCAACATGTTTAGTCCTTTAATCCTTGTTCTTCGTACTACCTCTATGATCCCACACTCCTAATCATATGAGCTAAAATGTTACACATTCAATCATTGAGAGATATAAAGAAAAAGACATATACATAGATAGATTATCTTTCCATAAGGTTGAGCGATCTGATCTGACAAATGTTATAAGTGCTACACTCATGAACTTATCATCCATCAACTTGTCTTGCTCACTATGCTTAAGGTTAGAGAAGAACAAATACAGCCCATGCACTTGATCTCTGCCTTGTCTCTATGAGCAGGTACACTACGAGCACAAACACACTGAGCAAGATACTGCTAACACCGCACTTCGAACTGCTGGGCAAACGAAGAACATGGGTGACACCGTATTAAAAGGTGCAGACGTCAAGGTCCGCACCTGAATCAAATGACGGCACCTGAAGAATGAACACGATGAGAAGTCTTGACAAGAAGACTTAAAACATTGAACTCTCGCCGAAAGGTAAGATTGGTTGTTATCCATATTTATCCTTTCTGCATTCCTTTTCCATTTAATTATTTACTTTCCTTAAATAGATTATTAGTTAATCATGCTATCTTGAAAAGAAAATAAAAATGTTAAAAAATACTAAGCCCCATGTGAGTATACGAGTGGCATAAAACCCATAAGTACCTTCACTGTGGTGGCATAAAAATAAAATAAATATTTCTTTTCTACTTTATAAAATAAAAATATAAAAACAGGGAGTAATATTTATTGAGGAAGCTCAACATGATGAAGGCTAGATATTTATGCTAACACTTAATTAGTTCCACAAGCTTTGTTGTCTATTTGAGCTCCACAGAATTTAAGAATCAAGAAGACTAGCAGACGGAGGACATTCTAATCGCTGTCAGAATGCTGCTGACTTTCAAATACACCTCTGCCACCTGCTAGCTACATCAAGAGAAATTACGTCAAAATTCAGCTTGGGGGAGAGCACCCCCATTTATCTCGCTAAGTATTTCTACCTATATTTATACTTATATTATATTAGAATATTAAAATACATAAACTATAAAAAAACCAAATAAAGATTTTATGCTTATATATATATATATACTTTTCTTAGTTTGCTAAATAAATAAATAAAGTTTGCTATGAATCTTAATAATAAAACTCTAGCATGGATATGATGAATAGTTGCTCTGCCTAATTTGCAAATTTGAAGTTCTCTCTCAAGTTTAGACATAACTGTTATAATTTAAAGCTTGCTCTAGATCTAAACTTGTGGGATGAAAACTTGATCTGAAATCTAAGTTGTTAATGGATATGATATGGGAAGGTTGAGCTGCTGTTTATCTATTCCTAGAGATGCTAGAATTCTGGAGAATTTTATCTTTGAAAAATCTTTAAAATGTTGCATGATGAGTTCCTGTATGATGAAAGTTTAAATTCCTACCACAGCCATATATACATGCTTGCTATACTTTGAGCCACACATTTATTATTTACTGCTTATGAGCATTGAGTGTGGTCAAGCTGTGTAGACCCTTAGGAGCTTGTCATGTGGTTAAATCAAGATTCACTTGCACGTTCACTCATATATGCTACTTCTACTCCGGAAGTACCATCCACATATATCCATCTATTTCCATCTCCAGAATCACCTAAAAATATTCTACTCCTAATTCGGGAGAGAATAGCCAAAAACATCTGTGTTTTTCCCTTGTGAAATAAATGCTCAAGTTATTTTGCTACTACCACTTGCTATATTATCTTAAGAGATGAGTGCTCTGAAAAAAAAGAAAAAAAAGAAGAAGAAAAAAAAAAGAGAAAAGAAAAAAAATAAACGAGGAAATAAAAAGGGGCAAGTGCCCGGAACCTCGAAAGAAAAGAAAAAGAGTGAGACGAGAGGTAAAAATGGACAAGTGTCTGACAGTAGAATTAGAGGTACAGGATACCCATCTCAGAGAAAAGAAAAAGAAGAGCATCTCATTCTCCTCATAAAGTTTCAAAAAGCAAGGAAGGTATGTATCCCCTCAAAAGAGCAAAAGTAGAATTAGACTTTCACCATTGTTATCACCATCATCACCATACACTATTCATTCGCCACACATGCACATCTTGATTTGGCTTATTGATTTGTTTCTTTGGATCCATGGTTTGACTATACAATAAATGTCTTGTAAGTATGTATATTTTATCTCCCACCTATAAGCTCCAGATATTAAAGCCTTATTAGAGTAGGGTGAGAGAGAAGGCAATGTCACTATGCCTTATACAACAAATACCACATATCTTGAGAGAAGGCATATACCATCACTGCCTTGGTAAGGATCCAGAAATACCACAAAAGAGAGATATGAGAGAGTCATACAAAGGAATCTCTGAGTTTTATTTGAAAATCTGCAAAAAAACTCCAGAGCTATAGCTGATCAAGAATAAGCGACAGGGCACTTGACTGGACTGTTCTATCTTTTAACCACTCAAGACAGAAGTGACGGTTACAAGTCCCATGGTGAAAGGTAAAGTTAGTAAGTTTTAAGTCTTGACAGTTTACTCCAACTCAGAGATGAGACCTCATTTAAAAGCATGTGTACCGTCAATTTTTAAAGATATTGCAACAACTTATGATCCATAGCTGAGTCTATCCTTGCTCAGGGACGAGCAAGAGGTAAGCTTGGGGGAGTTTGTTGACGGTCCTTAAGTATCAAATTTAACTATCAAATAAACAAAGAAAAGGATCCAAATGAAATCAACATCGAGACTTAGGGTTTTATCTGACAGAATTCCATGAGTTTTGGTGTTTGTCTATTTCTGCAGGGGGTTATCAGGAAATAAGGAAGAAAGGCCCACACGTCGGGATTACATAGAGATATCAACGTGTCGTGCAATTATCTTACATCTAGAAGACTCTAGAAGCCACGGGAAGGAAGCGGAGACCGAACGGAGTCAGGGACAGGGCGCCCGCCCACCTTTTTCAGCCAATCACGCTCAATCTCGCGGATTATGCTCCACCGACCTAAAGGATCAAGAATAACCGTTCAATCAATGTCCGTTTGATCCGACGGCCCAGGTTCACTTGAGGGGACTATAAAACCAGACCCCCTGGCCCCTGGAGGAGGCACCCCCTTAATCATTATTCATTATTCATAGACAAAGCAAAAGCTAGGGTTTAGAGATGAGAGCTCTCCTCTCTTCTCTAAACTAGAGTAGATCTAGATAGTAGCAAGATGGAGAGCGAAGGAGGATTAGAGGAGAGGCCGGCCTGTCGGTTCTTCCTCCGGTTGTACTTCGCCATGATCAAGCTCTAATCAAGCTTGCTCATGGGATGACTCGGGTAATCTACTCCTAATTCATTATGCAATTACTAATCATGTATGTTCTGGTTCACAACTCTTTTGAGTACTTCTAATCTATAGGACCCTATAGGTTAGAGTTGTAGTATAGGTGTAAGCGTGGTGCTTAGACCTAGATTACTTGTGGATATCCCCTGACTAGCTGGATCGTGTGGTAGGCCGCGTAGGTGACAGTTACGTTGGTCCCCTGTAGTCCACCTCTCGTTAGCAGGACGGGTAGGGTTTATCGGCCTATGGTGGTTCGTCCCAGACATAGACATACCCCTTTGAAGTAGAGAAACCATAGTTATCCTCTCTATTCTGCTACCATCGCCCATATACTAGATTTGCTCTATCTCTATTCCCATATTATCACTCACTATTATCTTACCTTTAATATTGTTCTTATTCGATTCTACCATCTTTCCTATTCACACCTATTTACTTATCTTGGTTAAGTTAGAGCGTAGATCAGTTCTCCAGTTTCCCTGTGGATACGATAAAACCTTTAACCGGGTAAAAGTTTCAACGGTATCCGTGCGCTTGCGGATTATCTGTGTGCGTATAAATACCATAGTACACTCTAGTGCCACGCTGGGGATGACAACCTAGTATTCAAGTGGTGTTAGCAAGTGCCAACAAACATATACATACTAAACTTGTTCTATGCGGAAACTGTAGCATTTCGGACTGACAAGACATCTCTCAACTTCAAAGTTTGATTCACTAGTTAATGAAATATATCCTGCATGGCTATCAATCCATCGTTTCCTTGCTTGAGATTAGCCTTGTTACTAGCAACCAATCAATTGGCTCTCAGTACTAAAATTTCCAAAGCTCCACTCTTAACCTCAACAATTGTGGCTGACGCTTAACAATTGGTCACCTTCAAAACCAGGAGATAAGGATTCACGCTAAAGATGGTTGACCTTAGCCGTATGACCATGATGCTCATAAAGATCAAGACTTAGTAAAACTAGATCATAAGCACAATGGTGATGATCAATGCTTGCTCAACAGATAACTTGTCCAACATTAAGTGTCGCGTGTCCTCTTGGTTCGGCATGGATGACCCATGTTGCTCATTAAATGACCATCATCATTGCAAGCATAGTTAAATAGTGTCACTTGTATACCATCTCTTGCAGTCCATTAATGTTTATGTCAGTGACCTGTTCTTCAAAGGTTATTCTCTTTGTAACTTCATGGGTAATTCTCCTACTTGCACATGAAGTAAGAATCTTCTGATATGATCTAAAGAGATAATTGAGCACAAACTCATGATGAGATGACACATTGGTGTAGTTCTATAATGGATCATGGCTAGCAACAACGATACCAGCGCGTGCCGAGCAGCACAACCATGTGTCGGCCGCCACAAGGGGCTCTCGGTTTCGTCACGGCACCATCAATCATTAACCAAGACACCATTACCGAACATACAATCCAAAAGAAATCTCTCATGGCAAAAATTGGGTTGCATAGCAGCGAGCACTATGCATAAGGGGGATAGCAAACAAATATAATCATGGGATTAGAGGTCCACAAGGAGACGATTCAAAGATTAAACATAGTACTAGAGAACATAGATCACATGAGATTAAGATGGATAAACACCCAGAGACACAATAGAGTTGGAGATAAAACGATTGAGATTTGAAAGATTAAGTCAATACACAGATTAGGGAATGGATACACAACATTCAAGAGCTAACAACCATGCATGCACAAACTCAAGCTCTTTATCATTGGAATCTACTTGGAGATAACCATGAGATTAAAGTAACATGAGTGTTATTCTAAGATAAGGCTCTTCAACACTTGCATGCTTACTAAGGACAAAAAGGTAACAACTATGACACTACCTAGTTAACAACACATCTACTCATGTATCATGGTTTTAAGCAAACATGTGAGAACATCAATCACACTATCTCCAACAATCATTACTAAGGACAAAGTTTTTAGATAATAAGTAGTCATCTAAAGCAACACTAGTACACATGAACATACAAAACATGATGGTAAGGTGTTTTTATCTTTTACTTTCTTTTACTAGAAAGGTGCATGTTTGTTCTCCAGTCATGAAAACAAATTTTAACATATGTTTAAAAGACTAGTCATCTTAGAGATGTGCATCATACTAACAGGGTGCACAGATCAACCACAACACGGGCAAAACAAAGCTAATCACACCCTACCTTCAATTATAGCTATTCAAGCAACATAGAGTAAAGCATTATATCTAACTACACACAAGCAAGGTGACACACATTGATTTACAAGTTACTTATTGTTAGAACAAAGGTGAGAGAAGCATAGTTATACATAAACAACAATCATGATGATGCATGCTTCGTCCTATTCGTCCTCACAAAATTGCCAAGTGGCAATCACGTTCTATGTCGGTGGCATAACACGTACACTCTCGACATATAGCTAGTCGTAATATTCAATTTATGCATTCATGGTTAGTGTACCTGCAGAAAATCCATTTTAGCCCACCCACAGTATGAAACATGTAGTACAAGATTTAAAGGCTATGTGCTCCACACACGTGTGTCCCCATACCCGTATGTGTAGTGCTACTACCCACATCATCGTCCTAGTGACGGCATCGCCTCTAAGGACGGAATCACCCATCATGCGGTACCTTTTCATAGGCACATGTAAAATGTGCACATGATCCAGCACCAAAAGCACTTCCCTAGATCGGCGGTGTGTCGGATTATGCTCTCACAACTCACACTTACCGAGGCGTAGAGGGAAAATGGTCCATACATTTCCATTCAAATGAATGGCACTCATACTATTGCACGCCGTATGAGCAACGAAATAGAAATATGATGCAAAAACCCCCAAGTTAGTAATTAAATAAGCCACCTAAGGGTCCTTATTTGGGCATAAAGGAAATTACCACTGGCATACTTAGATAAAACCTTTTTAGATTTGAACACACCTTTATCTATAATAGTTATAAGTTGTCAAAAACTGATTTTATAAAACAAAATCTTTTGTTTTAAATACACATATGACAAGTTTAATGTTGAACTTTGCTCTGATACCAGCTGTAATAGAACCGCCCAATTTACAAGAGATCAACTACGAAAAACTCCCGCCAAAGCGGTTGCTTTGACGTAATCGAACTCTCATAAACCCGGTAGTCCGTGAAATCACGAGGGATTTCAAACCAACCATCTTACAAGCCAAGATCGTAGTGATTCAATATAACAAGTCACATGTTACATCCATTTCACAAGTAGTTTGACATACATTAGAGTCAATAGAGTTAATACAACTTGAGTTGAAAAGTAGTGAAAGCAAAGTAATTTGAAACTAATATTGCCCTCATTTCAAATACATGCCAGTATCTAGGTCAACTCCAACAAAAGCAACATAGATGAGGTAACTAAGAAGGATCATGCCCATGATCTTACTCGTCTAATATGGTAGGAGTCATCCAACTCTTGCAGTAGCCATGACACATCACAACCTGCAACAAGTGGGAATAAACCCTGAGTACGAGAAGGTACTCAGCTAGACTTACCCGTCATAAACCAGAAATAATATGACACCAAGGAGTATGCAAGGCTTTATTGGTGGGGCTAGCTTCACAACACTTTTTGCATAAAAAGCTTAGGTTACAGGTAAGTAAGTTTTCAGGTATTTAGCTCAAGTTAATAATCATTACCTGTCATCTGTATTAGCACCTGTACTAGAGCAATCACTTGATTAAGATACAACCATAGTACCCATATATGATGTGGCATTTCCAACATCATCATACCATAACCATCCAAGTGTTCCATAAACATTACTACGATGACGAAGCTCAAGTCAAGTGCTCACTGTCCAGGAGCGATGGCGATTCGAATCGATTTCTAACCAGCTGGCGAGTTTATTCCCCACACAAACCACACTCACTGATCAAGTGAGCTGCAGATCACCGTATTGCACTATCTAGGACCCATTCGCAGGTTCGACAGGCACCGCCCGTACCCGAGGACCGTTCCAGCGACCGAGGTATCCAAGGTATACCAAGGTTGCGCACCGCGCCCTCGTCGTTCTCCTCAACCATCACCAATACAGCGCGTACATCGGGCCGATTCCTGGCCCGGATAGTGCTCAGGCTTCGCGGTCGGAACGACTTATCCTTCCAGCTAAGTGTGGGACATGAGTTCAACATGACAAGAGGGCCGTCAACGATCGGTCCTTAATCGACACAGGCGGGGATAGATAGGCACCTAAGACCTCCATGTCTTGTTACTTCTCTATCATCGTCCCGCCCGGTCTCCAATTATTCATCCTTATCACTTGGTTATTTCCATGATAGCATATATAGCCAACCTTTTCAGGTATCCACCTATCTCGCTCAGGTGACAGGACATCACCTGGCTTCTACCGGTCTAAGCATGACTAAGCATTTAGATTCGATCTTGAATCTACATAGGGTTATAGGTATATTTGCTGGACAAGGAGTGATATATGCAGCAAGGGTTTCACCCAACTCCTATACTTAATGCAATAATACATATATAACATATATTCTCAATTGCATTCAAAAGTAGTGGGAGACTTATAACGCTCCGGGGCTTGCCTGGGACCAACACGGAGTCAGTTCAGTTAGTTGCTCCGTCTTGGTGACATCTAAGGTCACAACACTTGTTTAGCTCTTCCACCTTCGGGATGGGTCCACCCAACATCGTCTTCGGGTTTGTTCCCACATCAAGACCTTCACGTGATTCATCTAGCGCACCTAGATGAGACGCAAGATGCAAGTGCATAAATATGCAGAATAGCAACACAAGATGCATCACAGAAAAGTATGCAAGACACATGCATCTAAGTTGTTTAACTAATATCACACAACTAACTATAGAGAGCAAACATATCAAGCATGACATATGTTTAACAAGGTTACAAGTGTATTACTTAATCACCATTAAAGACATGAATCATACTTAGATCACACAAAGTAAAGCAATCAAGCATTCATGTATTTCAGCAATTCTGGACATGCATGCAACAACTCAGTAAATAAATCATAACTCGAGTTACACAACTCTAAAAACTATGCAATAGGGCATTCTGGAAATATTATCAAATTATCTACAATTCATCTTTAATCATATTAGCATGATTAATAAGTTAACCAAGTCAAACATGCATGACCATATAATCTGGTCCAGGAACTTACAGAGAACAAGCATTTCAAGGGATGAACTTCATACTACTGTAACTCATAAACCACTTAGCCAAATGATATGCAACTTTACCACAAGATATATTAATAAATTATCTACATCTTTTATATAGACAAGTTGCACAGCAAACATCATTTATATCATGCAATTAGTTGCATAAATAAAACTGCTCATGCTGCCAAACAGTAGAGGTACAATTACAAACAGAAAACTAATAGGCAATTCAAGGAAGCATAACTGGAGTTGTAGACCTCCAGCAAACATAATTCTTATATTTGTGGAAAGCTTATAAAGTTACCTACAACTTTCTTATTATCATCTAAATATGAATCCACAGTTAACAAGGTCAATTAACCTCATAAAGACATGTCTGTCCAAAACAAGGACAGAATCTGTCATGCCACATTAAACAGCTATAACTTGAGGTTCACATATCCATAATTTATGGTTGTATACTTTTCAGAAAGCTTATTCAATTGTGAACAACTCTGTTATAAACATCTAGAGCTAAATCTACAACTAACAAGGTGTTACATTACAAAAAATGCAATCCTGTCTGGGTTTAGACAGAAACTGGAACGTCACTTTAAACCATTATAACTAAACATGTGCTTAACCAAAAATTGTGCAATTTACCTTTCTAGAAAGCTTATGAAACGTACTATAACTTATATATTTTTATTAAGGCATGAATCACAACTTAACTGAGCCAAACAATACAAACATGCAGATCCACTCAGAATAGGAGCAAAGGAACACAGGGCATTTGTTATTTTCATAACTCTTAATCTATCAGTCCTAAATTCATGAAACGAATGCCAGACATCCAATATCATATGAAAAGCAAGTCACAATATTTTTACATTTCTTTGAGCCATACTACAGCAGTTATGAAAAAGACAAATATAACAAGCAGTTAAAACATAACTGCATAAATCTATTTTTAAGACTAAAACTTCAAACTAAACCATGCCATATTATAGATCTAATGCATAGATAATTTCATAAGGATTCCAAAAAGTCCACATTTGCTATTTTACGACGTCTCTAGCATTTACTATGCATTTCTAAAGTTCATACAAGAAATCTGTAAAAACATAACAAAAGGGAAACAGATCTTGCATTGGGAACCCTGGACTTTTCACAAACTAGAATCCAACGAATAGATCCCTGCAACACTATTCACATGAGTCACAGGTTCGCAGATAAGCCCTCCCCTTTCTTCTAATTTGAGCCTGAGGCCCTTGACGGGACAGAACAGAGAGGGGGTCACCGAGGCTTGCTGTTCGAGAAGGCCAAGTCGGTGGCGGCCAAGGGCCAACGAGGGTAGAGACAACCCTTGCGCACCCGTGGATGCCCATGACATGGCCAGAGGCGGCTCACAGAGGTCCAGCCACGTGCATGACGGTCGTAGCAGGTGGCTGCACGGCGGCGGGGCGGTTCCCGGCGACGGATGCTCCAATGAGTGCAAGAGGGGCGCTAAGAGGAGCGAGGTTGAGGTGCTTGGGCACATGGCGAGACGCGAGAAATTAGAGAGCAGCAGGAACGCAGCGGCGACGAGCTTGGCCGACGGCCATGGCAAGTGTGCGCGAGCAGGGCGATGGCGAGCGCCATTGTGGGCTAGAGGGAGCTGGGCGTCCACAACAGAAGGGTGGGGAGCGCTCTCTGGCTTCACAGACCGTGAGAGGGGCAGCAGGGGTTCATCAATGGAGGTGGGGGCGCTGTGCATGGTGGACACGTCCAGGACACACGTTTCCCTTTGACGCATTTTGCCGAGCACGTGGCGCACGTCGGAGTAGGCAAGGTCGGAGGCAATTTTGGGCTTGTTCCGGCCCAAATTTGGAGGTGGGCCAAAAACAAAGTTTGCTCACCCCGCCGTGCACTACAAGTTTTATTAAGGGACCAAGGTCATTAGACCAACAGATTAAGAGATAATTAGATGCCAAGTCACGAGTGTCAACGTATTGATGGTGATTAGCAAAACCAAGAATTAATGGTCCAAACCATGTCAAACTTGATGTAACTTTTTGCATGCTCTTCTCCAAACAATTATCCACAACTTTTATTCTTAGACCAACTTTAGTTGCTTAACAAAAACATGAGAACACGGCATGCCAACCGGTCGATGTCCGTTTACCGATAAAATAACCTTTTGCTGTTTTGGGAGCTATTTTTAGATATCCAAATGAACTCCAAATTTGATGATACTTGATCCATTGTTTCCACAAAAAAGGGTACTCCAACTCATATTAAAGAATCCAATTGAGTTTCCATATGAATTTGGATAATAAAATATCACAAAGAAGCTAACTTGCTACTGTCACTTTCCAGGGACTTAGAATTATTTCTCAGGGATAAAAAGCAGCAGCTGATTCGAACTTGAAGCCTCTGTTTGAACTATTTTCATGCTGATTTGGTTCTTGACCCTTGAATAAAGTTTCTTCTACAGAAGCAAAATTACAACTTTCATTTAGGATCAAACCTCATAACTGCAACAGAAGTCAATATTTCACTTTGGTCAAAGCAGTAACCCGATAAAGCTCCAAATAGAATTTTAGGCCAATTGAAGCATTTTCTTGACATAAGCTCAACATGAACCCTTTAGGACTTTTGTTGTATAATTCATCTAGAGTCATATGAGTAAGTTTGGAAGGTTTGTTTCATGACCCATGATTCTATTTTCTTAATAGAGCCATTCCAACAAGGATATAACTTATCATTTCATGTGACTTCTTGATTCCAAACTTCACCAAACTTTTCCAGAGACCAATATAGATTGGGATGGATATGAGACACATGAAAAATGTTCCACTAACACCATCCAAGCATACCTTTCAAAAAGGGCATATATGTAAGTAAAGGTGCATCATCCAAGTCCAAGTTAGGGCTTACTTTCATAGATTGACTTTGACCTTTTTATTACCATTGAACTTGTCATGTTTGAGCTCAAACCTAGTACTTAGCAAGTGATAAACACCTGGGGTGTTACAGTAGGAGATGTCTCTATAGGTGTATTGTCAGTGGAGGCTATTGAGACTTCCTCTATTTCAGGTTCGGGCTGTACGCAGAGGGGTTCTAGCGGAGGAGTGTTCTCTAGAATGAGATCTAGTAAGGCTTCTCCTTCTGCTATGGTCTTGTGGTTAAATGACCCTTCGGCAGCTATGTCTAATTGTAGGGCAGACTCCTTATGTAGCCCTAGCTAGAAATGTTGTAACAACACGTGGCTAGGGATTGACAAGTCTGGGCCAGAACGCGTAAGAATTAAAAATCTATCCCAGGCTGCACCTATGGTTTCCTTCTCTTGTTGTTGGAAGCTGAGAATCTCTTGTCGTAGGGCAGCAACACGAGATATAGGGAAGAACGTGAGACAAAATCTGTTCCTCAATTCTTCCCAATCTCCTTTCACCTTTCCTACGTTACGGGCGTACCATTGTTTCGCCTTCTCTTCAAGAGAAAAGGGAAACAATTTCCACCTAAGGGTTTCTTGCGACATACCCGAAATTGTCAGGCATGCACAGAGTTGCTCAAACTCCCTTAAATGATGATATGGATTTTCATAATCTAGGCCTGAGAAGGTTTGTTCCCGAACCATGGCTATAATGCCAGGACGGAGCTCATAACTTGAAGCTGTGATTGGCTTTGACGATTGTGGTGGTTCTACGAGCTCGCCCTTAGGAGCAGAGAGTTGGTAAAGTGTGTTTGGCTCCATAGTATTTTTTTATAATATATATATATATAGATAAAAATGAGAGATGATACACGAGCAACTAGGTTCGACTCAAAAACGACAACCGTTCCCCGGCAACGGCGCCAGAAATGCTTGTTGGTATTTCTTAGCGATGCAGCCAATTATCCGCAAGCGCACGGAAGTACCGTTGTAGCACTTCACCCGGTGGTATTCAGGGTATCGAGATTTCACAGGGAACGGAGGTGTTTTGAGACTTAAACTAAGTATACCCTAGAGTAAAGTGAGAGGGATGACTTAGGTAGTGAGGTTCTCCTACTGGTAGAAGTTTTGTGCAAGGCAACATGCTTTTCTAATCTTACTTCGGGCACCGGAGCGTACCTGGTCTGCCAGGTAATACCGGCGTGTAGCTCTACACCGTATCCGAACGTGGGGGAAACTAAGGACAAACAGGGCTGTCACCACCTGTTGCCGACCCCTCAACCGTGGGATACGAGGCAAACGAGGGTAACCTCTAACCTAGACACCACGTCTATGTTATTAGCTACTACTCTAGCGTTGCGCAGGTCCTCCCGCCTGCCAGCAAGAGTCCCTCTACTAGAGTATCTACCGAGAGATAGACAACGAACCCGCAAGATTATAAGAACACGATAACAATTAATCAATAACTTCTTAGAACAAAAGAAGAATACAACCTTTTCTTACCCCAATATGGTATTCCAGGTTGTAGAGGTACAGCTCGGGAAGCGGGCAGCACTTCGGCCCTTCCGCCCAGTGCAACTAGGGGAACGGACCGGGTGCTTGCTACTTCTCTTACTCTACACTCTAACTCACTCTCCTATTCTATTCCTAACTAGAGGCTAAGGATATGAGTGGAAGCTCCGCCTCTCTACTACTACTCTTGTATCTCTCTTTATTCTTGTGGACTTGAAGCTTGAATGGATTGAATGATGATGAATGAGAGGCCATCTCCCCCTCCTTATATAGGTGTGGAAGGTCGGTTTGGGAGGGGGTAAACTACAAAATGCAGCCATGAACCGCGCTAGGGCTTCGCATGCACAGCCTCTGCAAAAGGCGGTGGGGAGCTAGGCCAGGCCGGGGTCGGCTGACCCTAGGGGGCGGCCGCCCCCTGGCTGGCTCCGTTGGCCCAGGCCCAAAGCCCAGATGATGCTCCTCGGCCTTCTGAGTTTGAATCCAATTGCATTTCGATGCACTTCTGTATTTGAATTAAATGTGCCTTCAATTCTTTGATTTTGGCGGCTCAAACCCTAGTGTCCTGCATACACATGTGTTCACCAAAACTGTGGAATTTGGTTAGCATAAAAAGCCCTATTTCTAATGTTTGGTGATATTTTATAGAGTTTGTATGCATGTTGGCGGTATGAAAAGTGTATTTTAAGAAACGCCAACAGTCGCCGCCGGAGGAGATGAGATTGAAGGTGGAGAATGGCATGGTAGAAGATGAGTACTGAGGAAAGAAGTATTTATAGGTTGAGATGAGTGGGGGTATTTTTAACTTATCTCTTTGCCGCATCCGTGAAACTTGAGGTTGTTTAGATGGATATGGTAAGTGTTCGCACGATAATCAAGGGATTGTGCAGGTGATTTGATGGCAAGTAATCATGATCTTGAAGATATTTCACTGTGCGTAATGTTTTAATAAATCATCGGTAATCCGTCCTGACAGTAAAGTTTTGCCGATGGGCGTTTTTTCCTATGATTTGGTGTGGGTGGTTGGAAGATTTGAGGTGTTTACTGAGATGCGAGGATCAAGGTTGAGGTTGTTTTGATTTGGTAATAGGTTTTTACCAGAAGGAAAGTAATTATAGAAAGGTCATCATTATCTGGAGTAAATTTTGGAGCATTAATGATTTTATACTCCGAAATTGTGGGGCATATGTTGATACCGTTTATAAGCATGAGTCAAGATGGTTAAGAAGAACGGATCGGTAGTAGGGAAGTTGTTGTGTCAAATCGATAGAAGAGTGCCGATAGCTGATGATGCCGATCACAGAATGATGGTTGGAGGACTCTGTTGGCTTGAGGTTGGAGATGATGACTACTGATCATTGTCGATTGATCGCTAATGCCAGTAAAAGACGGTTGATTGTCGATGCCGATGGAGGAGGATGTAGAAATGGTTGGTAAAGGGGCATGTATGTGCTGATGGGGTAGGAGTCGATGAAGATTTCGTTGTAATTAGGATGGACATAGGAGTAGATAATTATTGTTTCTTTTTCCATAATTATCTAGATATGCCTTATAGATAGGAGTCTCGCTAGTTGAAACTTAGTCGTGTTCGGTTGTAACTCTTAAGGGCTAGGGTATAAATATAAACCCAGCGGAGATGTAAAAATATATCAATCAATACCAAACACAAGTTTTACATCTACTTTTCGACGACTTCATAAACTCGCATACATTTTTCTGTTTACGAGTTCTCAAGGATTCACCGAGTCATACTCGATGATTTCTCGAGTTCCGCATGAGTACCTCTTGGCTGTGACATCTGGGCGCATCGCTGTTGTCAGGACTAAAGTAATCAAGTTATCACCTTTGTCGATTGCTAGGTCAAATCGGTGTGCACGCCGTGATATCGAAATTGGGTATTAGCCCTTTGTGTTTTCAGATTTTTTTTGCATCAACACAAATATTCTCTACCATAATTGTTCATTTGAAACCACACATGCACAACTTGATCTAAGGGTATGGTCTCCCCTTCAAGGATCACGGTTTGACTAGGCAACATATGCAAGGTAAGTATGCTATAAATACCCTTAGCTCCATATAAGCCTTTAGTTATAAGAGAGAAGAGGGAAGGCGCAATGTTTATTGCCTCATAAATACCACATATCTCAAGAGGAGAGAAGGAAAAACACCAATGTTGCCTTGGGAAGGAATCCACAAATACCACAAAAGAGACACTTGAAAGGATCATACAAAGGAATCTCTAAGTTTTATTTTGAAAACTTTGCAAAACTCTAGAAAGAAGGTTGATCAAAGAGTATGAAATAGTGCTTGACTACACTGTTCTGTCTTTCAATTACTCAAGACCCAAGTAACAGCAATAAGCTCTATAGTTGAAGGTAACATGGGTAAGTTTGAAGATTGAATGGTTTATCTATTGTTTGGTAGAAGATTTCCTTTTTGAATACTTGTGTACCTTTATGGTATGCATTGCAGCAACTACTGATACATCATGGTAGTTTGCTAAGGGACTAGCAAAAGGCAAGATTGGGGGAGCTTGTTGACGGTCCTTAACACTATACCTTCAATTAGTGTAGAGCATAACAACAAAAGAGATATCCATGAATAGTTGTAGGGATTATTTTAACAAGTTTCACAAGTTGTGTTGCTCTCACCTCTTTTGTAGGATCATTGATATTACACCACATAAAAGTATCTTAAATGATGAAACAGAGCACACTAATGTGAAGAGCATGTCGAGATGATCAAAATGGACATATCATTTGTTATATTTAGAGTCCGAACAAGAAAGTCCTTGATGGATGTTGACACTTCTAACATCACTTAAGCTAAGTTGTCATCCCTAGTATGGCGCCAGAAGTGTCATATAAAAATTGCCCACTAATAAAAATAAATATAGAATCCGTAAGCATACAAATTAAATACCATTATAGCACTTCACTGGAAAGTATTCCAAGTATCGTTATTTATATTTAGCTCAAGGGAAAGAACTAAGGACTTAAACAATGAGATCAACTTGCAAAACATGACTACTTATGAGTGATTCGGTTGCTCAGTCACATACTTGGCATGAGGGTAAACCATGATAGATAAATGATATGAAGTATAAAAGCCAAGGGGATAAATCACATAGAGATTAGATATAGACTACTCAACTTAATAGTAGGTAGACGTCTGATTAGTGTTGACGGTTCTTAAGTATCAATTTTAATTATCAAATAAACAAGAGAAAGGACCAATATGCAAACAACACCTAGAATTAGGGTTTGATCTAACAGAATTCCACGAGTTTTGTTGTTTATCTATTTCTGTAGGGGGTTATTAGAAAATATGGAAGAAAGGCCCACATGTCGGGATTCCATAGAGATATCAACGCACTGCATAATTTTCTACCATCTAAAAGACTCCAGAAGCCACAGGAACAAAGCGGAGGCCGAAAGGGGCCTGGCCCAGGGCGCCTGCCCCCTCCTGGATTCCAATCAGAACTCTTTTCACGGACCAAGTTCCACCGACCTAAAGGATCAAGGATAACCATCCAATCAATGTCGGTTTGATCCGACGGCTCACGTTCACTTGAGGGGACTATAAAACCAGACCCCCTGGCCCCTGGAGGAGAGGAAGTTTATCATAGAGTTGAGAGGAGCCCTCGAAGGAATACCTCTCCTCTAAATAAAATTTATTTTTAGGCTTAGCATCCAATGTGAGTAGAATTAGATCTTCTAGTTTCTACTAGATTGAGAGAGATAGAGTGGAGGTGTAGATCGGAGGAAGCCCGGCCTGTCGGTGTTTACTCCGAGGTTGTACCTGCGGGATCAAGTTCTCCTAACCCAAAGCTTGCTCCTAGGATTCTTCAGTATTTCGACTTCTAAATTCTAGTAAGTTCTTGTTTTATTGTTCTTTGGTTTATGACTTTACTTTAATCTCTTCGCGTAGAGTCTAGAGTAATCATCTCTAGTGTAGACGTGGAGTTTGGGCTAGGATACTCATATATATATTCCCTGACTAGCTAAACCGTGGTAGTCGCGAGGAACGTGACATTTTTGATTTACCTTTGCAGACCATATCTCGTTAGCAGGAAGGATAGGGTTTATAGGTGTGGGTTGAACATCCTTTGTGGTGTCTAGATTCCGTAAGCTTCCCCAATAGAACAGTAGATCATCCATACCAAGGTTAGAAGGATATTACAATTGTAGCCTTCTCTATTTATCTCTCACATCAAGAAACATTCTTTGTAGCCTAAAGGTTAGTAGTAATAGACCGGGTTAGTCAGATGCACTCTTTCTCCTAGTGGTAAAAAAATAAATACGATACTCTGGATAACCTCCCGGGTGAAGTGCTCACCGATATCCGTGCGCTTGCGGATCAATTCCTTATTGCGTTCCCAAATATCAACAAGCATTTCTGGCGCCGTTGCCGTGGAGAAACACGGTTTGCTGAGATAACCTTGAGTCTTACTACTAGCTTGTATCTATACTTTTATTTTTTCTTATCTTTTATATTCTTTATTTATTTTTTTTATTCTTACCTTATGGAAAACCAAGATTCTAAATCAATCCATGAATCTGCAATCCCTTCTGTAAACTAACCTTTTACCATGGGAGTCATCACAGCCTATCCAAACATCCCAGTATAGTTTAAGTTCTAGGTTGATTGCTATGATTCAAAACCTATCTTTTTCGGGAAAGCAAGACGAAAACTGTAGCACGCAGTGTTATGGTTGCATTGATCATGTGCATAGCATGAGCATCATCATCCACTCAAAGCATATCATGATCATCATCTATCTTGAGCCATGTCATTCTTTGCAAAATTGTGTTTTAAATTGCTTAAATAGGCTTCCTATGCTTATGTTTGAGTGAACCATGCTTGTGTTTGTGCTCTATGCTTTGGTAATTAGTTTATCTAGGCTTAACTTAACCTTGGGAACAATGTTCATGTTGATCACTTCTCCAAAATATGCCTTTAAGTCATATTTGTGTAAATAGGCCCTAGAAACCTCTTTGCTTAGGCTTTTAAAAAGTGTTGCATAAAATGTTTGCATGTCAAAACTTCCTACAGCAAAGTTGTAGCAAATTTTATAAGGAATAAAAGTTGTTTGATGGCCATCTCATGAAAATGACACAAATAGCTCAAAAGTGACCCACAAGGCAGATTTGGGGCTGTTTCCAACACTTAGAAAAATTTCTAAGTCTTGGAACGAAACTAGTTTGCTCGATCGATTTTGGAAACTCTATATCTCTCAACCCAGGCCGATCTAGCTTTTGCTCCAGTTGGCAAAGTTGTAGATATCGGCTAGTACTCCAAGTTTGTCAACTACATCATCTCCTGGTTCGTGCTGGTTTAGGAGATAATTGTCGTCAAAGTAGCTCTGTCAGTCGGCCATCGCTTTGTCTCAATCGAAATGGAGCTCGCCGGCGTGGCCGACCGGCGGCAGAGCAACGGCGACATTTGTCGCCCGTACGCCGTTTCTGGCCCCGCTTGTCAGCTCCCATCGCGTGCATGAAGTCCACGGCGTCGCCCCACACATAGTGGACGCGTCCACATCCTCTCTGCCTCACCCCTCTCGCTAGAAACGCGGCCGCCGTGAGCTCTCCGTCGCGAGCGAACTCCGGCGAGCTCGCGCGCGTTCCTTGCTACACCATTGCTCGCCAAACTTCACCCAAAGCTCCGCCGTGACCCGCTCTCCATTCTCCACCCACCACCTCGCCGTGAAATCCACCGGTGAGCCGCCATTCCCTTCTTCTCCCAAATCGGGTCGCCGTGACCATCTTTTCCGGCGAGCCCAATGCCGAGCACTGTGAAGCCTCTCGTCGTCTCTGGTTAGGTCCTAGAGGTTGCTTAGGTTTCTAGCTCGCGTTTGCGCCACTTGGTGGACGCTCTACCGAGCTCTCCGTCGCCGGACACGATGCGCAGCGCCGCCGTGTTTCCGCCGGAGATGAGCGCTCTCGTGGCCAGCGTGTTCCACGAGGTTTCAAGCCAAGCCGCGTACCTAGGAAGCTCCGCCGTAGTTCGCTGGTGCTGTAGAAGGTCTTAGGTCGCGCTCTACCGGCCTGAGGGCTCCGGCGTAACGCCGAGCACCTCCGCCGAGCCGCCATCGTCGACGGTGAGCCCCTTCCGGTGGCTCCGCCGTGGGAAAAGTGAGATCAATCGAGTCGCTAGAGTCTGGGGATCACGTTGGTGCCCTTGGTTTGGCCGGAGACCTCGCCGTCGCGGAGAAATCGCCAGCGAAAGTCGCCTCGGCCGTGAGGAAGAAGAACCTAGCAGCTGGGACCCACTGTCAGCATCACTCTCCTTCCCTTCTTTTCTTTTATTCAAAATCCTGATTTTGGCTTTCTTGCAAAAATCATATCTCCTGTTTCTGAGATCCATAAATTGTGAAACCAATTTTGTGGTATTCCTTGAGATGGCTAGTTTTTAATAAAAATATGAAATGAACCATGTTTTCTGGGAAAATATTTATTAAGGATTTAATCTTGTTATTCATGGATAAATTCATATCTCTGGTTATACTGTTTAGTTTGCCATGAAAATTTTATGGTAGCCTCTGTGTGATACTAGAATGTTTTGATAAATATTTCATGATTTTTGGATTAATGCAACTTTGATATGTAATTTATGATTGAAATGTGGCTTTTTCCTTGATTAAATTATATAAAATAATTGGTACTTATGCTGGTGCTCTACTTTGGTAGTAAACCTGTTTATGGCATTCCTCATGTGTAAATAATCTGAAATCTGTTGTTTGGCAATATACAAGTCATGTTTTCCAATTTATGAAATAAGCACCTAGCTACATGGTAAATGTATATCTTTAATTTGGTATGTGCAATTACTCTGAAATTTTTATGGTGATGCTTTGATCCTTTACTTGTGGTCCTGTAATTTTTGAAGATTTTTCCGAGCATCTTGACTGATATCTTGTAATTATGCTCTTTTCTAGAATTAATTAATAAATGCCTTGTTAAGTATATGTTTGAGGGTTATCATCTGATGTTCTGGTAACCTTGTGATATGCTTGTGCTCATAAGCCATGTGGTTGGCATGGTTTGTGTTTTGGTTATGTCATCAAATAATTAATTATAGGGTTAAAGGCTGTTCTGGACAGCAAAGGAGCAATTTAACTTTTGTTTAATGATAATTTGGTTTTCTGAGAATCTGATCTAAATCAAAGTTGTTGTAAACTTATTGAACTAGCTGTGTTTTAAATTTGGGATGATTTGGCCTAGTAGTTTAAAAGTTATGGCTGTTCCAAGTTAGGTTCCAGAAATAGGTGCTCTCTGTTTTTCTGGGACAGAACCTGGAATTTTGTTTAATTGACTGGTTTAAGTTATGAATCTTGCTGTGATGTTTAAACATGATTTGTAGACAATTTCATAAGCTTTCCAGAATGTCCTCACTTAAGTATGTTGGACCTTTGTAGCAGTAGTTATGGTTTGTTTACTGAGCTGATCTGTTTATGTGCTTGCTGTTATAAGTTAACTTGTTTAGTTTGTTTATTCATGTGGTTTTCTTGTATGTTAACTTAGAAGTTTACTCCATAAATGGGTGCCCAGTGAATCCATTATATTATCAAGCATTCATTCTTGTGTATGCACGTCTTCTCATTCACCGAGCATGCAATAGGTGCACCGGACGTGGTAGTTTCCTTCGAGCTCCAAGCGAACCCCGAAGGCCAGGAAGGCAGCCAGGAGGTGGAGGTCCAGCAAGTCGGACCCGAGGAGCCAGAAGAAGAAGTTGAGTGCCCAAGTCACGAGCCTGCCTCGTTCGTGAAAGGCAAGCCCCGGAGCATTCTAAGTCCCCCTTTACTTTTGAAAGTTTATTTAATATGTTATATCTATTGCTGCATTAAGTATAGGAGTTGTGATGAAACCTTTGCTGCATTTTACTCAATCCTTGTCCAGATACCTTACCATTACCTGGTTATGGAGTTAGGATCGAGTAGCAGCTTAGCCATGCTTAAATCGGTAGAAGTCGGGTGATATCCTGTCACCTGCGCGATATAGGGTTATGACGGATCACGATGGTCTATATGTGCTATCGTGGGTGGAACCTGATTAATTTGACTTAAGTCGAGCGGAGTTTTGCAAGTTTGTAGTAACTCCGTCTGTGGCAGCTAAGGACCGATCGTTGTACGTCCTCTTGTCATGTTGAATGCATGCCTGACACTTAGTTGGCCGGATAACTCGTTCCGACCGTGAAGCCGAGTAGTATGACTCAGGCCAGAAGACCGGCAAGTATAAATTGCGCACTACCGGAGGAAGTGCGGTGTGCGGGGGACCATTGGCGTAAGCCCAAAGGCAGGTGAGTTAAAATTCCTGACCTCCCTGGCAGAGTGGTAGCCCTGGGAGTGCGGCGCTGATCGGAGCCGCGATTCCTGAGTCATACCAAAGGTGACCCGTTGGCTCTCCGACGGGGGATGCTTGGGTGAGTGCTAGGAATAACCCTCCAGCTGGATAGGAATTCGATTCGAATCGCCGTCTCTCCCGGTCAGTGAGAACTTGACAGAGCAGCGGCAAACGTAGCATCCACTAATGAACTTGGTTCAAGATAATGATGATAGCAAGAAGAACATATGATGAACTTGATATGGTTATTATTGCTTGTAATAATCAAGTGATGTGTTGTAGTACAGGTGCTAATCTAGTGGTAGGCTGATGATAAATAAATATGATGCTCTTACATTGTGTTAGTCTTAATAAAGGCTTTTGGCAAAAATGTCGAGTCAACCAACTCTACTTTTATATCTTAGCCTTGCATGATCCCTGGTGTCTTTTATGTTTTACTAGACGGGTAAGTCTAGCTGAGTACATTCTCGTACTCAGGGTTTATTCCCACCTGTTGCAGATGACATCTTCTATGACGGTTTCTGCAAGACCTGTCTCCATCCCGCTGGGGATGAGGACTAACCATTGGGCAAGGTTTTCTAACAACTTCGTACCTGTTGCTTTTGGAAGGATGGTGTAGACTCTGGCAGTAACTCAAACTTATGAACTGAACTTTGGAATGTGTGTGTAACTATTTTGCTTCCGCTACTTTGGACAAGTGTTGTAATAACTTAAGACTCCGATGTGGTGCCGCTTCGACGGCAATGTATGACTTTGTAACATTCGTTGTGTTTATGTTGAACTATTACGATCTTGGTTTGTTGCGAGTTGGTTTGAAGTCCTTCATGATTTCAATTGACTACCGGGATTATATGGGCTCAAGTCTGGAAACTTGATTGCTTGTCGATCGTTTCTACACTTGAACTCTTATAATTTGGTCGGTTCTGTGACAGCTGGCATCGGAGCAGGTTCAGCATTATAAATGCAGCGTTTGTGTATTTAAAAACAAAAGAGTTTTTAAATAAAATGGTGTAAATCAATAATTAAGTTATGCCAGTGGTCGAATCCTCCTTGCCCACATAAGGACTATAGGTGGCTAAATAAGTACTGACTTGGGGTGTTTATTTATGCATCTCCGGCAGTACTCAGGTATGGATGTGTGATGACCGCACTATGCTACCCTGTGGTCTAATGGTGGAGGTAGCCTTCATATGTGAATTAGCCACATATGTCGCTAGATTTAATTTATGCTACGTCGCACCTACGCTCTGGTAAGTGTGAGCTGTGAGAGCATGATCGTCCAAACGGCAGTCTAGGGGAGTGTTCGCGGTGGTTTTCTGGAGTGGTTACATGTCAAAACCATGGAACCACGAAAGAAACTTAATTGGGGAGCATTTAATTTCTCGGGTAGCTGTGGTGTCATTGTTGGTGCATGTTGGGCATGTCCAAGCAATGTGCACTTAGTTTACTGCTTTCTTGCGTGATACTTTGGGAACTATTGGGCTGAAATGAAGTTTGCTGCAGGTACTCTAACAGCGCACGTGTAAATCGATAGTTATCGTATCGAGAGACGAATGTATGCCACCGTATATCCGTTAGAATATTAATTTTCAAAGTTTGTGAGGACGTACGGTTCGTGCATGCATCATGTCGCATTCATACATACACTCTGTCTACTCCTTCCCTTACAATGTCGTTCCTTTTAATTAAATAAATGATGCTTAAACTAATCCTCTTTTACCCATGGTATTCCTATTCCTTTCCACAGATGGACGCACCCGCTTCACCTCGTCCCAATGACACTTTCTTGAGCGAG
Source organism: Sorghum bicolor (assembly GCF_000003195.3). Classification (NCBI taxonomy): domain Eukaryota; kingdom Viridiplantae; phylum Streptophyta; class Magnoliopsida; order Poales; family Poaceae; genus Sorghum; species Sorghum bicolor. Next base: position 27,516,928 of record NC_012873.2, on the reverse strand, counting down.
TTTGGCACTCCTACTTTGCTCTGGAGAGTGCTTCAGTCTGTCGGGTATACTGAGCCACCTCAGTATTCCTGGTGGGAGTTGGAGAGCACAGGAGGGATACAGTGGTTTGCTGTGCAGGGAGTTGTCCCTGGACTTGTAGCTCAGATGGGCAGACTCCTTGGGAGGCAGCTCAGGTTGCAGCTCAGACTATCCTGCTCGATATCTGTCAGAGGTGTGGTGATGAGCTGACGGGAGAACCAGCGGCCTCCATTCCCCGTGCTGACCGAGCAGCAGCGGAGTGGAAACAGGCTGATGGTTATGCGTTGGTTCGAGGCAGGGGAGAGAGAGCTGAGAGTTCTAGTCCTGCTATGAGTGCTATGATGGCTGTACTCAAGCTGATCAGTCAGCGAGAGAACACCTATGCACAGGTGATGGTGGCTGTTCGCCAGGCTCAGGAGATGCAACGGAAGGCTGAAAAGCGTGCTCGCAAGTTTCGCAAGCAAGCTAGACTCCTGGAGCAAGCTCAGAAGGACCGCAATGACTGGGAGGACATTGCGGAGTACCGTAAGCAGCAGTGGGTGAAAGCCATTAGAGAGAGAGATCATAAGCAGGATCAGATGAGTCAGTTAGCTAGAGAGAAGGAGATAGTTCAGAAGCGCTTGGTGCAGATCACTCGTGAGAGGGACACTGCACTCCGCGTGTCGGAGAACGGGCGTAGAGCTTGGGAAATACACCGAGTTCAGTCTCTTGAGCGGGAGAACTATCTGCAGGATCAGATTGAGGCTGGTCTTGTGGAGATTCACTGTCTCAACAACTTGCTACACCCTATTCCTCGCCCTATACCCGTGTATCCAGAGGTGAGACCTCAGGTGATTGTGGCCGATGATGACGGTATGGAGGTCGATGGACCGGCGGCGGCTGCACCACCTTTGCACGAGGACGTCGAGGACGAGGAGCTTGAGCCGGTTAGCGACGAGGATGGAGAGGCGATCTTCGACGCTGACTCGGACGACGAGCCTGGAGTGTAGAGAGTAGTGGGTAGTGCCTTGTGAGGATCTTATGTAGTATGCCAGTTAGCAGAGGTGCTTTTGTAACCATGTTGTAACCCAGAACTTTGACCGTGACTCATGGCATGTACTGTGATGGTGTAATAACTTTATGGACCCAATGTGCAACCTTAACATGTTTGTTATGATATGACGACGTTTCGCGTTGAGGTGCATTTTGCAGATATTTTTGTCATGTGTGGATTGGTGATGTTGTTTTGTGGAATTGAATTATTGTGCCTTCTCTATAAAGCTATGCTCTCGAATACTTTCAGGCATAAATATAAGTTCTTCTGTGGCAAATCTTGTCATCATCAATGCTCACTGACTGTGTCTTTACAGATGTCTCGTGGCACCCGAGGTGCGGAACAGCGTGCAAACATGAATCCACCACCTCCTCCTCCACCACCCAATCCTGCTGAGTTAATGCAAATGATGGTGGACAATCAGAGGATGCTCACTGAGACCATCAATCGGATGGTGAATCAGGGTGGTCGCAATGCACATGAAGGGCCAGCTCCTAACCAGTACAGTAGCTTCAAGGACTTCATCACATTCTTTTGTGAGTTCTGAATTTGTGTCTAAGCATAATCTCAAGGCAATTACACTTGATAAGGGCAGTTATTGTATTAGTGCTATGGAAAATGATATTTCCACCAATCAAGTGGTTTTAGGGGCAACTCTGGAAATAGGAGGCCGTCAGTTTCTTGCTGATTTGGTTGTCCTACCCGGTGTGGGCATAGATGTAATTCTGGGGATGAAGTGGATGAGTGGCAACGGAGTTCTTATCGACACCACCACTCATGTAGTGATGTTGAAAGACCTGAATACCAAGGAGGCATTTCTAGTGCAACTCCCTTGTGATATTCAAATCCGTAGCACTGTAAATGCAGTTACATCTAAGGCTATTCAGGACATTCCGGTGGTGTGTGAGTTTCCGGACGTGTTTCCTGATGATTTACCCGGGCTTCCTCCAGATCGGGATGTGGAGTTCAAAATTGAGTTGATTCCACGTAACGCTCCTATCTCTAGAAGACCTTATAGAATGCCACCCAACGAATTAGCTGAGCTTAAGACCCAACTAAATGAGTTGTTGAAGAAGGGTCTTATCCGTCCTAGTTCGTCTCCTTGGGGATGTCCGGCTATCTTTGTGAAGAAGAAGGATCAATCTTTGCGCATGTGTGTGGACTATCGTCCCCTAAATGCGGTGACTATCAAGAACAAATACCCTCTTCCTCGCGTTGATATCTTGTTTGATCAGTTGTCTAAAGCTAAGGTATTCTCCAAGATTGATTTGCGATCTGGGTACCATCAGATAAAGATCTGTCCTGAAGATGTGCCCAAGACAGCTTTCTTGACGAGGTATGGGTTGTATGAGTATCTCGTCATGTCCTTCGGTCTTACAAATGCACCTGCTCACTTCATGTATCTCATGAATTCGGTATTCATGCCCGAATTGGACAAGTTTGTGGTGGTCTTGATTGATGATATCTTGGTATATTCCTGCAATGAAGAGGAGCATGCAGAGCATCTGCGTATAGTATTGTCGCGTTTGCGCGAACATCAGCTTTATGCCAAGTTTAGCAAATGCGAGTTTTGGCTGAAGAAAGTACCTTTCTTGGGCCATGTCTTATCTGAAGAAGGCATATCGGTGGATCCGGCTAAGGTGCAAGAAGTGCTGGATTGGAAAGTTCCAACTTCGGTACACGAGGTTCGGAGTTTTCTTGGTCTGGCTGGATATTATCGTCGATTCATTCCTGAATTCTCAAAAATATCCAAGCCAATGACCCGGCTGCTTCAGAAGGATGAGAAGTTTGTGTGGACGCCTCAGTGTGAAGAGGCATTCCACAAGTTGAGGACATTGTTGACATCAGCTCCTGTTCTAGCCCAGCCTGATATCGAGAAGCCCTTCGATGTCTTTTGTGACGCGTCAGGCATTGGTTTAAGCTGCGTGTTGATGCAGGAAGGTCGCGTTATCGCGTATGCCTCGCGCCAACTTCGAAAGCATGAGGTCAATTACCCTACTCATGACTTAGAATTGGCGGCAGTTGTTCATGCTTTGAAAATCTGGAGGCACTATTTGCTAGGTAATCTGTGTAATATCTACACTGATCAGAAGAGCCTCAAGTATATCTTCACTCAACCTGAACTGAACATGCGGCAGCAAAGGTGGCTTGAGTTGATTAAAGATTATAATCTACAAGTGCACTATCATCCGGGCAAGGCAAACGTGGTGGCGGACGCCTTGAGTCGGAAAGCGCACTGTCACTCAATCCAAGTGGAAGATCCGTTGTTGTCACATCTTATGCATCCACTTGTGCTCAACCAGATTTCTTTGGAGAGTACTCTTCGCAATCGAGTCATCGAATTGCAGCAAACAGATGTAGGCATCCACCATATAAAAAGGAAAATGAAGGAAGAAGAAACCAAGCATTTCCGGGTCGATGAGAACGAAATTCTTTGGTTCAAGGATCGACTTGTGGTTCCTAAAGACCGCGAGCTGCGAAATCAGATCTTATCTGAAGCTCATTCATCCAAATTGTCTATCCATCTTGGTAGTAGCAAGATGTACCAGGATCTGAAACCTTTGTTTTGGTGGACAAAGATGAAAAAGGAGATCGCTGCTTTTGTCGCTCGTTGCGACAATTGTTGTCGTGTGAAGGCTGTTCACATGAAAGCTGGTTTGCTTCAACCCTTGTCAATTCCTGGTTGGAAATGGGAAGAAGTCAGCATGGATTTCCTCAGTGGACTCCCAACTTCTGTTAAGGGTTACGACTCCATCTGGGTAATTGTAGATCGTTTGACCAAGGTTGCTCGATTTATTCCAGTTCGAACTGACTATCGTCCGCATCAATATGCAGAATTGTATTTCGAGCACATTGTTCGTCAGTATGGTGTGCCTCGAACAATTATATCAGATCGTGGACCACAATTCACTGCTCGTTTTTGGGAATGTCTGCATGAGCAAATTGGTACTCATTTAGTCCGTAGCTCTGCTTATCATCCCCAAACAGCAGGTCAAACTGAACGTGTTAACCAAATCATAGAAGACATGTTGAGAGCATGTGCTCTCTCTTCAAAAGGTTCTTGGGTTAAGTGGTTGCCATTAGCTGAGTTCTCCTACAATAATAGTTATCAGGAGAGTATCAAGATGGCTCCCTTTGAAGCCCTGTATGGTCGAAAGTGTCGAACCCCGTTGAATTGGGTAGAAGCCGGGGAACGAAGGTATTATGGCATCAATTTCGTGAACGAAGCAGAGCAGAAAGTCCGTACCATCCAGCAACATCTAGAAGCTGCTCAAGCTCGTCAGAAAAGTTATGCCGACAAAAGAAGGAAGCCGATTGAGTTTTCAGTTGGTGACCATGTGTATATCAAGGTGTCTCCGATGAAGGGTGTACAAAGGTTCGGAGTCAAGCGAAAGCTTGCACCTCGTTATGTGGGACCTTATCGGATTCTCGAAAAGAAAGGGAATGTGGCGTACAAAGTTCAACTCCCTGTTGCGCTTCGAGCTATTTTCCCTGTCTTCCACGTATCACAATTAAAGAAGTGCCTTCGTGTACCGGAGGAACGAGTGGAAGTTCGAGATATCAAGTTGAAGTCGGATCTGGTGTATGAGGAGAAACCCGTAGCGATTCTTGATCGCAAGGAACGGGAGACTCGTAATCGTGTGGTTAAGTTCTACAAGGTGTTGTGGAGTCACCACGGGGAAGAAGATGCTACTTGGGAGACGGAGGATTATTTAAGAGAAGTTTACAAAACATTCTTCGAAAATCAGTAAGCTTTCAAATCTCAGGACGAGATTTTTGTAAGGGGGGAGGGCTGTAACACCCAGTGTTATGGTTGCATTGATCATGTGCATAGCATGAGCATCATCATCCACTCAAAGCATATCATGATCATCATCTATCTTGAACCATGTCATTCTTTGCAAAATTGTGTTTTAAATTGCTTAAATAGGCTTCCTATGCTTATGTTTGAGTGAACCATGCTTGTGTTTGTGCTCTATTCTTTGGTAATTAGTTTATCTAGGCTTAACTTAACCTTGGGAACAATGTTCATGTTGATCACTTCTCCAAAATATGCCTTTAAGTCAGACTTGTGTAAATAGGCCCTAGAAATCTCTTTTGTTAGGCTTTTAAAAAGTGTTGCATAAAATGTTTGCATGTCAAAACTTCCTACAGCAAAGTTGTAGCAAATTTTATAAGGAACAAAAGTTGTTTGATGGCCATCTCATGAAAATGATCACAAATAGCTCAAAAGTGAACCACAAGGCAGATTTGGGGCTGTTTCCAACACTTAGAAAAATTTCAAAGTCTTGGAACGAAACCAGTTTGCTCGATCGATTTTGGAAACTCTATATCTCTCAATCCAGGCCGATCTAGCTTTTGCTCCAGTTGGCAAAGTTGTAGATCTCGGCTAGTACTCCAACTTTGTCAACTACATCATCTCCTGGTTCGCGCTGGTTTAGGAGATAATCGTCATCAAAGTAGCTCTGTCAGTCGGCCATCGCTTTGTCTGAATCGAAATGGAGCTCGCCGACGTGGCCGACCGGCGGCAGAGCAACGGCGACATTTGTCGCCCGTACGCCGTTTCTGGCCCCGCTTGTCAGCTCCCATCGCATGCATGAAGTCCACGGCGTCGCCCCGCGCAGAGTGGACGCGTCCACATCCTCTCTGCCTCACCCCTCTCGCCAGAAACGCGGCCGCCGTGAGCTCTCCGTCGCGAGCGAACTCCGGCGAGCTCGCGCGCGTTCCTTGCTGCGCCATTGCTCGCCAAACTTCACCCAAAGCTCCGCCGTGACCCACTCTCCATTCTCCACCCACCACCTCGCCGTGAAATCCACCGGTGAGCCGCCATTCCCTTCTTCCCCCAAATCGGGTCGCCGTGACCATTTTTTCTGGCGAGCCCAATGCCGAGCCCTGTGAAGCCTCTCGTCGTCTCTGGTTAGGTCCTAGAGGTTGCTTAGGTTTCTAGCTCGCGTTTGCGACACTTGGTGGACGCTCTACCGAGCTCTTCGTCGCCGGACACGATGCGCAGCGCCGCCGTGTTTCTGCCGGAGATGAGCGCTCTCGTGGCCAGCGTGTTCCACGAGGTTTCAAGCCAAGCCGCGTACCTAGGAAGCTCCGCCGTAGTTCGCTGGTGCTGTAGAAGGTCTTAGGTCGCGCTCTACCGGCCTGAGGGCTCCGGCGTAACGCCGAGCACCTCCGCCGAGCCGCCATCGTCGACGGTGAGCCCCTTCCGGTGGCTCCGCCGTGGGAAAAGTGGGATCAATCGAGTCGCTAGAGTCTGGGGATCACGTTGGTGCCCTTGGTTTGGCCGGAGACCTCGCCGTCGCGGAGAAATCGCCGGCGAAAGTCGCCTCGGCCGTGAGGAAGAAGAACCTGGTAGCCGGGACCCACTATCAGCGTCACTCTCCTTCCCTCCTTTTCTTTTATTCAAAATCCTGATTTTTGGCTTTCTTGCAAAAATCATATCTCCTGTTTCTGAGATCCATAAATTGTGAAACCAATTTTGTGGTATTCCTTGAGATGGCTAGTTTTTAATAAAAATATGAAATGAACCATGTTTTCTGGGAAAATATTTATTAAGGATTTAATCTTGTTATTCATGGATAAATTCATATCTCTGGTTATACTGTTTAGTTTGCCATGAAAATTTTATGGTAGCCTCTGTGAGATACTAGAATGTTTTGATAAATATTTCATGATTTTTGGATTAATGCAACTTTGATATGTAATTTATGATTGAAATGTGGCTTTTTCCTTGATTAAATTATATAAAATAATTGGTACTTATGCTGGTGCTCTACTTTGGTAGTAAACCTGTTTATGGCATTCCTCATGTGTAAATAATCTGAAATCTGTTGTTTGGCAATATACAAGTCATGTTTTCCAATTTATGAAATAAGCACCTAGCTACATGGTAAATGTATATCTTTAATTTGGTATGTGCAATTACTCTGAAATTTTTATGGTGATGCTTTGATGCTTTACTTGTGTTCCTGTAATTTTTGTAGATTTTTCTGAGCATCTTGACTGATATCTTGTAATTATGCTCTTTTCTAGAATTAATTAATAAATGCCTTGTTAAGTATATGTTTGAGGGTTATCATCTGATGTTCTGGTAACCTTGTGATATGCTTGTGCTCATAAGCCATGTGGTTGGCATGGTTTGTGTTTTGGTTATGTCATCAAATAATTAATTATAGGGTTAAAGGCTGTTCTGGACAGCAAAGGAGCAATTTAACTTTTGTTTAATGATAATTTGGTTTTCTTAGAATCTGATCTAAATCAAAGTTGTTGTAAACTTATTGAACTAGCTGTGGTTTAAATTTGGGATGATTTGGCCTAGTAGTTTAAAAGTTATGGCTGTTCCAAGTTAGGTTCCAGAAATAGGTGCTCTCTGTTTTTCTGGGACAGAACCTGGAATTTTGTTTAATTGACTGGTTTAAGGTATGAATCTTGCTGTGATGTTTAAAGATGATTTGTAGACAATTTCATAAGCTTTCCAGAATGTCCTCACTTAAGTATGTTGGACCTTTGTAGGAGTAGTTATGGTTTGTTTACTGAGCTGATCTGTTTATGTGCTTGCTGTTATAAGTTAACTTGTTTAGTTTGTTTATTCATGTGGTTTTCTTGTAAGTTAACTTAGAAGTTTACTCCGTAAATGGGTGCCCAGTGAATCCATTATGTTATCAAGCATTCATTCTTGTGTATGCACGTCTTCTCATTCACCGAGCATGCAATAGGTGCACCGGACGTGGCAGTTTCCTTCGAGCTCCAAGCGAACCCCGAAGTCCAGGAAGGCAGCCCGGAGGTGGAGGTCCAGCAAGTCAGACCCGAGGAGCCAGAAGAAGAAGTTGAGTGCCCAAGTCACGAGCCTGCCTCGTTCGTGAAAGGCAAGCCCCGGAGCATTCTAAGTCCCCCTTTACTTCTGAAAGTTTATTTAATATGTTATATCTATTGCTGCATTAAGTATAGGAGTTGTGATGAAACCTTTGCTGCATTTTACTCAATCCTTGTCCAGATACCTTACCATTACCTGGTTATAGAGTTAGGATCGAGTAGCAGCTTAGCCATGCTTAAATCGGTAGAAGTCGGGTGATATCCTGTCACCTGCGTGATATAGGGTTATGTCGGATCACGATGGTCTATATGTGCTATCGTGGGTGGAACCTGATTAATTTGACTTAAGCCGGGCGGAGTTTTGCAAGTTTGTAGTAACTCCGTCTGTGGCAGCTAAGGACCGATCGTTGTACGTCTTCTTGTCATGTTGAACGCTTGCCTGACACTTAGTTGGCCGGATAACTCGTTCTGACCGCGAAGCCGAGTAGTATGACTCAGGCCGGAAGACCGGCAAGTATAAAGTGCGCACTACTGGAGGAAGTGCGGTGTGCGGGGGACCATTGGCGTAAGCCCAAAGGCAGGTGAGTTAAAATTCCTGACCTCCCTAGCAGAGTGGTAGCCCTAGGAGTGCGGCGCTGATCGGAGCCGCGATTCCTGAGTCGTACCAAAGGTGACCCGTTGGCTCTCCGACGGGGGATGCTTGGGTGAGTGCTAGGAATAACCCTCCAGCTGGATAGGAATTCGATTCGAATCGCCGTCTGTCCCGGTCAGTGAGAACTTGACAGAGCAGCGGCAAACGTAGCATCCACTAATGAACTTGGTTCAAGATAATGATGATAGCAAGAAGAACATATGATGAACTTGATATGGTTATTATTGCTTGTAATAATCAAGTGATGTGTTGTAGTACAGGTGCTAATCTAGTGGTAGGCTGATGATAAATAAATATGATGCTCTTACATTGTGTTAGTCTTAATAAAGGCTTTTGGCAAAAATGTCGAGTCAACCAGCTCTACTTTTATATCTTAGCCTTGCATGATCCTTGGTGTCTTTTATGTTTTACTAGACGGGTAAGTCTAGCTGAGTACATTCTCGTACTCAGGGTTTATTCCCACCTGTTGCAGATGACATCTTCTATGACGGTTTCTGCAAGACCTGTCTCCATCCCGCTGGGGATGAGGACTAACCGTTGGGCAAGGTTTTCTAACAACTTCGTACCTATTGCTTTTGGAAGGATGGTGTAGACTCTGGCAGTAACTCAAACTTATGAACTAAACTTTGGAATGTGTGTGTAACTATTTTGCTTCCGCTACTTTGGACAAGTGTTGTAATAACTTAAGACTCCGATGTGGTGGTGCTTCGACGGCAATGTATGACTTTGTAACATTCGTTGTGTTTATGTTAAACTATTATGATCTTGGTTTGTTGCAAGTTGGATTGAAGTCCTTCGTGATTTCAATTGACTACCGGGATTATATGGGCTCAAGTCTGGAAACTTGATTGCTTGTCGATCGTTTCTACACTTGAACTCTTATAATTTGGTCAGTTCTGTGACAGCTGGCATCAGAGCAGGTTCAGCATTATAAATGCAGCGTTTGTGTATTTAAAAACAAAAGAGTTTTTAAATAAAATGGTGTAAATCAATAATTAAGTTATGCCAGTGGTCGAATCCTCCTTGCCCACATAAGGACTATAGGTGGCTAATTAAGTACTGACTTGGGGGGTTTTATTTATGCATCTCCGGCAGTACTCAGGTATGGATGTGTGATGACCGCACTATGCTACCCTGTGGTCTAATGGTGGAGGTAGCCTTCATATGTGAATTAGCCACATATGTCGCTAGATTTAATTTATGCAACGTCGCACCTACGCTCTGGTAAGTGTGAGCTGTGAGAGCATGATCGTCCAAACGGCGGTCTAGGGGAGTGTTCGCGGTGGTTTTCTGGAGTGGTTACATGTCAAAACCATGGAACCACGAAAGAAACTTAATTGGGGAGCATTTAATTTCTCGGGTAGCTATGGTGTCATTGTTGGTGCATGTTGGGCATGTCCAAGCAATGTGCACTTAGTTTACTGCTTTCTTGCTGATACTTTGGGAACTATTGGGCTGAAATGAAGTTTTCTGTAGGTACTCTAACAGCGCACGTGTAAATCGATAGTTTTCGTATCGAGAGACGAATGTATGCCACCGTATATCCGTTAGAATATTAATTTTCTAAGTTTGTGAGGACGTACGGTTCGTGCATGCATCATGTCGCATTCATACATACACTCTGTCTACTCCTTCCCTTACAATGTCGTTCCTTTTAATTAAATAAATGTTGCTTAAACTAATCCTCTTTTACCCATGGTATTCCTATTCCTTTCCACAGATGGACGCACCCGCTTCACCTCGTCCCAGTGACACTTTCTTGAGCGAGTTTGGCACTCCTACTTTGCTCTGGAGAGTGCTTCAGTCTGTCGGGTATACTGAGCCACCTCAGTATTCCTGGTGGGAGTTGGAGAGCACAGGAGGGATACAGTTGTTTGCTGTGCAGGGAGTTGTCCCTGGACTTGTAGCTCAGATGGGCAGACTCCTTGGGAGGCAGCTCAGGTTGCAGCTCAGACTATCCTGCTCGATATCTGTCAGAGGTGTGGTGATGAGCTGACGGGAGGACCAGCGGCCTCCATTCCCCGTGCTGACCGAGCAGCAGCGGAGTGGAAACAGGCTGATGGTTATGCGTTGGTTCGAGGCAGGGGAGAGAGAGCTGAGAGTTCTAGTCCTGCTATTAGTGCTATGATGGCTGTACTCAAGCTGATCAGTCAGCGAGAGAACACCTATGCACAGGTGATGGTGGCTGTTCGCCAGGCTCAGGAGATGCAACGGAAGGCTGAAAAGCATGCTCGCAAGTTTCGCAAGCAAGCTAGACTCCTGGAGCAAGCTCAGAAGGACCGCAATGACTGGGAGGACATTGCGGAGTACCGTAGGCAGCTGTGGGTGAAAGCCATTAGAGAGAGAGATCATAAGCAGGATCAGATGAGTCAGTTAGCTAGAGAGAAGGAGACAGTTCAGGAGCGCTTGGTGCAGATCACTCGTGAGAGGGACACTGCACTCCGCGTGTCGGAGAACAGGCGTAGAGCATGGGAAATACACCGAGTTCAGTCTCTTGAGCGGGAGAACTATCTGCAGGATCAGATTGAGGCTGGTCTTGTGGAGATTCACCGTCTCAACAACTTGCTACACCCTATTCCACGCCCTATACCCGTGTATCCAGAGGTGGGACCTCAGGTGATTGTGGCCGATGATGACGGTATGGAGGTCGATGGACCAGCGGCGGCTGCACCACCTTTGCACGAGGACGTCGAGGACGAGGAGCTTGAGCCGTTTAGCGACGAGGATGGAGAGGCGATCTTCGATGCTGACTCGGACGACGAGCCTGGAGTGTAGAGAGTAGTGGGTAGTGCCTTGTGAGGATCTTATGTAGTATGCCAGTTAGCAGAGGTGCTTTTGTAACCATGTTGTAACCCGGAACTTTGACCGTGACTCATGGCATGTACTATGATGGTGTAATAACTTTATGGATCCAATGTGCAATCTTAACATGTTTGTTATGATATGACGACGTTTCCCGTTGAGGTGCATTTTGCAGATATTTTTGTCATGTGTGGATTGGTGATGTTGTTTTGTGGAATTGAATTATTATGCCTTCTCTGTAAAGCTATTCTCTCGAATACTTTCAGGCATAAATATAAGTTCTTCTGCGGCAAATCTTGTCATCATCAATGCTCACTGACTGTGTCTTTACAGATGTCTCGTGGCACCCGAGGTGCGGAACAGCGTGCAAACATGAATCCACCACCTCCTCCTCCTCCACCCAATCCTGCTGAGTTAATGCAAATGATGGTGGACAATCAGAGGATGCTCACTGAGACCATCAATCGGATGGTGAATCAGGGTGGTCTCAATGCACATGAAGGGCCAGCTCCTAACCAGTACAGTAGCTTCAAGGACTTCATGGATACAAAGCCCCCACCTTTCAGGGAAGCTGAAGAACCCCTTCAAGCTGAAGAATGGCTGAACACGGTGGAACAGAAGTTCCGCTTGCTTCGGTTGACTGAAGGTTTGAAGGCGGAATATGCAGCTCATCAACTACAGGGCCCAGCAGGCATCTGGTGGAATCAGTATCGGGAAGCTCTTCCAGCCGACACCGTGCTTGACTGGAATCTTTTCCGTGAAGCTTTCAAGGGGCATTTCATTCCTCCTGGTGTTATGGAGATGAAGCATACCGAGTTCATGCAATTAACTCAGGGCAACAAGACTTTGAAGGAGTATTTGCATGCTTTCAATCATTTGTCGAGGTATGCTCCTGAGTTTGTGAACACGGAGACGAAAAAGATTGCTAGTTTCAAGCGGGGTTTGGGCCCCAAGTTGCTGAAGACTATGGGCCGCACTAAGTGTGCAACTTTCAATGAGTTTGTCAGTGATGCTCTCACTCAAGAGAACTATAACACTGTGTACTCTACGACCAAGACTCGCAAGAGGGCTTTTGAGGCCGGGACAGGGTCATCTCAGTCCAAGGCTCCAGTGGCATCCAAGCCACCGTTCCGCGCTCCAACACCTAACCAGCGATACCGCCCTCCGATGAAGAAGAATCAGGCCAAGACGGGTTTTCGCAAGGGGTACTCTATTGCTCTTCCTAGGGGCAACACGGGTCCCAACTATGCCAAGACTCCACCTGCCAACCGTCCGTGCTGGAACTGCAATCAGACCGGGCATTGGCAGAGCAACTGTCCTTACCCGCCAAAGAAGGTCAACCAGGGGAACGTCCGTCAGGGGCGTGTTCACTACACTACTGTAGAAGCAATCCGTGCTGGTGAGGTAGTTACGGCTGGTAAGTTTCTGGTCAATCAACATGACGCGCTTGTGCTTTTTGATTCAGGAGCATCGCATTCTTTTGTGAGTTCTGAATTTGTGTCTAAGCATAATCTCAAGGCAATTACACTTGATAAGGGCAGTTATTGTATTAGTGCTGCGGGAAATGATATTTCCACCAATCAAGTGGTTTTGGGGGCAACTCTGGAAATAGGAGGCCGTCAGTTTCTTGCTGATTTGGTTGTCCTACCCGGTGTGGGCATAGATGTAATTCTGGGGATGAAGTGGATGAGTGGCAATGGAGTTCTTATCGACACCACCACTCGTGTAGTGATGTTGAAAGACCCGAATACCAAGGAGGCATTTCTAGTGCAACTCCCTCGTGATATTCAAATCCATAGCACTGTAAATGCAGTTACATCTAAGGCTATTCAGGACATTCCGATGGTGTGTGAGTTTCCGGACGTGTTTCCTGATGATTTACCCGGACTTCCTCCAGATCGGGATGTGGAGTTCAAAATTGAGTTGATTCCAGGTAACGCTCCTATCTCTAGAAGACCTTATAGAATGCCACCCAACGAATTAGCTGAGCTTAAGACTCAACTGAATGAGTTGTTGAAGAAGGGTCTTATCCGTCCTAGTTCGTCTCCTTGGGGATGTCCGGCTATCTTTGTGAAGAAGAAGGATCAATCTTTGCGCATGTGTGTGGCTATCGTCCCCTAAATGCGGTGACTATCAAGAACAAATACCCTCTTCCTCGCATTGATATCTTGTTTGATCAGTTGTCTAAAGCTAAGGTATTCTCCAAGATTGATTTGCGATCTGGGTACCATCAGATAAAGATCCGTCCTGAAGATGTGCCCAAGACAGCTTTCTTGACGAGGTATGGGTTGTATGAGTATCTCGTCATGTCCTTCGGTCTTACAAATGCACCTGCTCACTTCATGTATCTCATGAATTCGGTATTCATGCCCGAATTGGACAAGTTTGTGGTGGTCTTGATTGTTGATATCCTGGTATATTCCTGCAATGAAGAGGAGCATGCAGAGCATCTGCGTATAGTATTGTCGCATTTGCGCGAACATCAGCTTTATGCCAAGTTTAGCAAATGCGAGTCTTGGCTGAAGAAAGTACCTTTCTTGAGCCATGTCTTATCTGAAGAAGGCATATCAGTGGATCCGGCTAAGGTGCAAGAAGTGCTGGATTGGAAAGTTCCAACTTCGGTACACGAGGTTCGGAGTTTTTTTGGTCTGGCTGGATATTATCGTCGATTCATTCCTGAATTCTCAAAAATATCCAAGCCTATGACCCGGCTACTTTAGAAGGATGAGAAGTTTGTGTGGACGCCTGAGTGTGAAGAGGCATTCCACAAGTTGAGGACATTGTTGACATCAGCTCCGATTCTAGCCCAGCCTGATATCGAGAAGCCCTTCAATGTCTTTTGTGACACGTCAGGCATTGGTTTAGGCTGCGTGTTGATGCAGGAAGGTCACGTTATCGCGTATGCCTCGCGCCAACTTCGAAAGCATGAGGTCAATTACCCTACTCATGACTTATAATTGGCGGCAGTTGTTCATGCTTATAAAATCTGGAGGCACTATTTGCTGGGTAATCTGTGTAATATCTACACCGATCATAAGAGCCTCAAGTATATCTTCACACAACCTAAAATGAACATGCGGCAGCGAAGGTGGCTTGAGTTGATTAAAGATTATAATCTACAAGTGCACTATCATCCGGGCAAGGCAAACGTGGTGGCGGACGCCTTGAGTCGGAAAGCGCACTGTCACTCAATCCAAGTGGAAGATCCGTTGTTGTCACATCTTATGCATCCACTTGTGGTCAACCAGATTTCTTTGGAGAGTACTCTTCGCAATCGAGTCATCGAATTGCAGCAAACAGATGTAGGCATCCACCATATAAAAAGGAAAATGAAGGAAGAAGAAACCAAGCATTTCTGGGTCGATGAGAACGAAATTCTTTGGTTCAAGGATCGACTTGTGGTTCCTAAAGACCCTGAGCTGCGAAATCAGATCTTATCTGAAGCTCATTCATCCAAATTGTCTATCCATCCTGGTAGTAGCAAGATGTACCAGGATCTGAAACCTTTGTTTTGGTGGACAAAGATGAAAAAGGAGATCGCTGCTTTTGTCGCTCGTTGCGACAATTGTTGTCGTGTGAAGGCTGTTCACATGAAAGCTGGTTTGCTTCAACCCTTGTCAATTCCTGGTTGGAAATGGGAAGAAGTCAGCATGGATTTCATCAGTGGACTCCCAACTTCTGTTAAGGGTTACGACTCCATCTGGGTAATTGTAGATCGTTTGACCAAGGTTGCTCGATTTATTCCAGTTCGAACTGACTATCGTCCGCATCAATATGCAGAATTGTATTTCGAGCACATTGTTCGTCAGTATGGTGTGCCTCGAACAATTATATCATATCGTGGACCACAGTTCACTGCTCGTTTTTGGGAATGTCTGCATGAGCAAATTGGTACTCATTTAGTCCGTAGCTCTGCTTATCATCCCCAAACAGCAGGTCAAACTGAACGTGTTAACCAAATCCTAGAAGACATGTTGAGGGCATGTGCTCTCTCTTCAAAAGGTTCTTTGGTTAAGTGGTTGCCATTAGCTGAGTTCTCCTACAACAATAGTTATCAGGAGAGTATCAAGATGGCTCCCTTTGAAGCCCTGTATGGTCGAAAGTGTCGAACCCCGTTGAATTGGGTAGAAGCCGGAGAACGAAGGTATTATGGCATCGATTTCATGAACGAAGCAGAGCAGAAAGTCCGTACCATCCAGCAACATCTGGAAGCTGCTCAAGCTCGTCAGAAAAGTTATGCCGACAAAAGAAGGAAGCCGATTGAGTTTTCAGTTGGTGACCATGTGTATATAAAGGTGTCTCCGATGAAGGGTGTACAAAGGTTCGGAGTCAAGCGAAAGCTTGCACCTCGTTATGTGGGACCTTATTGGATTCTCGAAAAGAAAGGGAATGTGGCGTACAAAGTTCAACTCCCTGTTGCGCTTCGAGCTATTTTCCCTGTCTTCCACGTATCACAATTAAAGAAGTGCCTTCGTGTACCGGAGGAACGAGTGGAAGTTCGAGATATCAAGTTGAAGTCGGATCTGGTGTATGAGGAGAAACCCGTAGCGATTCTTGATCGCAAGGAACGGGAGACTCGTAATCGTGTGGTTAAGTTCTACAAGGTGTTGTGGAGTCACCACGGGGAAGAAGATGCTACTTGGGAGACGGAGGATTATTTAAGAGAAGTTTACAAAACATTCTTCAAAAATCAGTAAGCTTTCAAATCTCGGGACGAGATTTTTGTAAGGGGGGAGGGCTGTAACACCCAGTGTTATGGTTGCATTGATCATGTGCTTATGTTTGAGTGAACCATGCTTGTGTTTGTGCTCTATACTTTGGTAATTAGTTTATCTAGGCTTAACTTAACCTTGGGAACAATGTTCATGTTGATCACTTCTCCAAAATATGCCTTTAAGTCATACTTGTGTAAATAGGCCCTAGAAACCTCTTTTGCTTAGGATTTTAAAAAGTGTTGCATAAAATGTTTGCATGTCAAAACTTCCTACAGCAAAGTTGTAGCAAATTTTATATGGAACAAAAGTTGTTTGATGGCCATCTCATGAAAATGATCACAAATAGCTCAAAAGTGACCCACAAGGCTGATTTGGGGCTGTTTCCAACACTTTGAAAAATTTCTAAGTCTTGGAACGAAACCAGTTTGCTCGATCGATTTTGGAAACTCTATATCTCTCAATCTAGGCTGATCTAGCTATTGCTCCAGTTGGCAAAGTTGTAGATCTCGGCTAGTACTCCAACTTTGTCAACTACATTATCTCCTGGTTCGCGCTGGTTTAGGAGATAATCGTCGTCAAAGTAGCTCTGTCAGTCGGCCATCGCTTTGTCTGAATCGAAATGGAGCTCGCCGACGTGGCCGACCGGCGGCAGCGCAACGGCGACATTTGTCGCCCGTACGCCGTTTCCGGCCCCGCTTGTCAGCTCCCATCGCGTGCATGAAGTCCACGGCATTATAAATGCAGCGTTTGTGTATTTAAAAACAAAAGAGTTTTTAAATAAAATGGTGTAAATCAATAATTAAGTTATGCCAGTGCTCGAATCCTCCTTGCCCACATAAGGACTATAGGTGGCTAATTAAGTACTGACTTGGGGGGTTTTATTTATGCATCTCCG
Source organism: Sorghum bicolor (assembly GCF_000003195.3). Taxonomy (NCBI): domain Eukaryota; kingdom Viridiplantae; phylum Streptophyta; class Magnoliopsida; order Poales; family Poaceae; genus Sorghum; species Sorghum bicolor. The sequence continues at coordinate 27,499,994 of NC_012873.2, read as the reverse complement.
GCAGTACTCAGGTATGGATGTGTGATGACCGCACTATGCTACCCTGTGGTCTAATGGTGGAGGTAGCCTTCATATGTGAATTAGCCACATAGGTCGCTAGATTTAATTTATGCAACGTCGCACCTACGCTCTGGTAAGTGTGAGCTGTGAGAGCATGATCGTCCAAACGGCAGTCTAGGGGAGTGTTCGCGGTGGTTTTCTGGAGTGGTTACATGTCAAAACCATGGAACCACGAAAGAAACTTAATTGGGGATCATTTAATTTCTCGGGTAGCTATGGTGTCATTGTTGGTGCATGTTGGGCATGTCCAAGCAATGTGCATTTGGTTTACTGCTTTCTTGCGTGATACTTTGGGAACTATTGGGCTGAAATGAAGTTTTCTGCAGGTACTCTAACAGCGCACGTGTAAATCGATAGTTATCGTATCGAGAGACGAATGTATGCCACCGTATATCCATTAGAATATTAATTTTCTAAGTTTGTGAGGACGTACGGTTCGTGCATGCATCATGTCGCATTCAGACATACACTCTGTCTACTCCTTCCCTTACAATGTCGTTCCTTTTAATTAAATAAATGTTGCTTAAACTAATCCTCTTTTACCCATGGTATTCCTATTCCTTTCCACAGATGGACGCACCCGCTTCACCTCGTCCCAGTGACACTTTCTTGAGCGAGTTTGGCACTCCTACTTTGCTCTGGAGAGTGCTTCAGTCTGTCGGGTATACTGAGCCACCTCAGTATTCCTGGTGGGAGTTGGAGAGCACAGGAGGGATACAGTGGTTTGCTGTGCAGGGAGTTGTCCCTGGACTTGTAGCTCAGATGGGCAGACTCCTTGGGAGGCAGCTCAGGTTGCAGCTCAGACTATCCTGCTCGATATCTATCAGAGGTGTGGTGATGAGCTGACGGGAGGACCAGCGGCCTCCATTCCCCGTGCTGACCGAGCAGCAGCGGAGTAGAAACAGGCTGATGGTTATGCGTTGGTTCGAGGCAGGGGAGAGAGAGCTGAGAGTTCTAGTCCTGCTATGAGTGTTATGATGGCTGTACTTAAGCTGATCAGTCAGCGAGAGAACACCTATGCACAGGTGATGGTGGCTGTTCGCCAGGCTCAGGAGATGCAACAGAAGGCTGAAAAGCGTGCTCGCAAGTTTCGCAAGCAAGCTAGACTCCTGGAGCAAGCTCAGAAGGACCGCAATGACTGGGAGGACATTGCGGAGTACTGTAGGCAGCAGTGGGTGAAAGCCATTAGAGAGAGAGATCATAAGCAGGATCAGATGAGTCAGTTAGCTAGAGAGAAGGAGACAGTTCAGAAGCGCTTGGTGAAGATCACTCGTGAGAGGGCACTGCACTCCGCGTGTCGGAGAACAGGCGTAGAGCATGGGAAATACACCGAGTTCAGTCTCTTGAGCGGGAGAACTATCTGCAGGATCAGATTGAGGCTGGTCTTGTGGAGATTCACCGTCTCAACAACTTGCTACACCCTATTCCTCGCCCTATACCCGTGTATCCAGAGGTGAGACCTCAGGTGATTGTGGCCGATGATGACGGTATGGAGGTCGATGGACCAGCGGCGGCTGCACCACCTTTGCACGAGGACGTCGAGGACGAGGAGCTTGAGCCGGTTAGCGACGAGGATGGAGAGGCGATCTTCGACGCTGACTCGGACGACGAGCCTGGAGTGTAGAGAGTAGTGGGTAGTGCCTTGTGAGGATCTTATGTAGTATGCCAGTTAGCAGAGGTGCTTTTGTAACCATGTTGTAACCCGGAACTTTGACCGTGACTCATGGCATGTACTGTGATGGTGTAATAACTTTATGGACCCAATGTGCAATCTTAACATGTTTGTTATGATATGACGACGTTTCCCATTAAGGTGCATTTTGCGGATATCTTTGTCATGTGTGGATTGGTGATGTTGTTTTGTGGAATTGAATTATTGTGCCTTCTCTGTAAACCTATTCTCTCGAATACTTTCAGGCATAAATATAAGTTCTTCTGCGGCAAATCTTGTCATCATCAATGGTCACTGACTGTGTCTTTACAGATGTCTCGTGGCACCCGAGGTGCGGAACAGCGTGCAAACATGAATCCACCACCTCCTCCTCCACCACCCAATCCTGCTGAGTTAATGCAAATGATGGTGGACAATCAGAGGATGCTCACTGAGACCATCAATCGGATGGTGAATCAGGGTGGTCGCAATGCACATGAAGGGCCAGCTCCTAACCAGTACAGTAGCTTCAAGGACTTCATCGCATTCTTTTGTGAGTTCTGAATTTGTGTCTAAGCATAATCTCAAGGCAATTACACTTGATAAGGGCAGTTATTGTATTAGTGCTGCGGGAAATGATATTTCCACCAATCAAGTGGTTTTGGGGGCAACTCTGGAAATAGGAGGCCGTCAGTTTCTTGCTGATTTGGTTGTCCTACCCAATGTGGGCATAGATGTAATTCTGGGGATGAAGTGGATGAGTGGCAACGGAGTTCTTATCGACACCACCACTCGTGTAGTGATGTTGAAAGACCCGAATACCAAGGAGGCATTTCTAGTGCAACTCCCTCGTGATATTCAAATCCGTAGCACTGTAAATGCAGTTACATCTAAGGCTATTCAGGACATTCCAGTGGTGTGTGAGTTTCCGGACGTGTTTCCTGATGATTTACCCGGGCTTCCTCTAGATCGGGATGTGGAGTTCAAAATTGAGTTGATTCCAGGTACCGCTCCTATCTCTAGAAGACCTTATAGAATGCCACCCAACGAATTAGCTGAGCTTAAGACCCAACTGAATGAGTTGTTGAAGAAGGGTCTTATCCGTCCTAGTTCGTCTCCTTGGGGATGTCCGGCTATCTTTGTGAAGAAGAACGATCAATCTTTGTGCATGTGTGTGGACTATCGTCCCCTAAATGCGGTGACTATCAAGAACAAATACCCTCTTCCTCGCATTGATATCTTGTTTGATCAGTTGTCTAAAGCTAAGGTATTCTCCAAGATTGATTTGCGATCTGGGTACCATCAGATAAAGATCCGTCCTGAAGATGTGCCCAAGACAGCTTTCTCGACGAGGTATGGGTTGTATGAGTATCTCGTCATGTCCTTCGGTCTTACAAATGCACCTGCTCACTTCATGTATCTCATGAATTCAGTATTCATGCCCGAATTGGACAAGTTTGTGGTGGTCTTCATTGATGATATCTTGGTATATTCCTGCAATGAAGAGGAGCATGCAGAGCATCTGCGTATAGTATTGTCGCGTTTGCGCGAACATCAGCTTTATGCCAAGTTTAGCAAATGCGAGTTTTGGCTGAAGAAAGTACCTTTCTTGGGCCATGTCTTATCTGAAGAAGGCATATCGGTGGAACCGGCTAAGGTGCAAGAAGTGCTGGATTGGAAAGTTCCAACTTCGGTACACGAGGTTCGGAGTTTTCTTGGTCTGGCTGGATATTATCGTCAATTCATTCCTGAATTCTCAAAAATATCCAAGCCTATGACCCGGCTGCTTCAGAAGGATGAGAAGTTTGTGTGGACGCCTAAGTGTGAAGAGGCATTCCACAAGTTGAGGACATTGTTGACATCAGCTCCTGTTCTAGCCCAGCCTGATATCGAGAAGCCCTTCGATGTCTTTTGTGACGCGTCAGGCATTGGTTTAGGCTGCGTGTTGATGCAGGAAGGTCGCGTTATCGCGTATGCCTCGCGCCAACTTCGAAAGAATGAGGTCAATTACCCTACTCATGACTTAGAATTGGCGGCAGTTGTTCATGCTTTGAAAATCTGGAGGCACTATTTGCTGGGTAATCTGTGTAATATCTACACCGATCATAAGAGCCTCAAGTATATCTTCACTCAACCTAAACTGAACATGCGGCAGCGAAGGTGGCTTGAGTTGATTAAAGATTATAATCTACAAGTGCACTATCATCCGGGCAAGGCAAACGTGGTGGCGGACGCCTTGAGTCGGAAAGCGCACTGTCACTCAATCCAAGTGGAAGATCCGTTGTTGTCACATCTTATGCATCCACTTGTGCTCAACCAGATTTTTTTGGAGAGTACTCTTCGCAATCGAGTCATCGAATTGCAGCAAACAGATGTAGGCATCCACCATATAGAAAGGAAAATGAAGGAAGAAGAAACCAAGCATTTCCGGGTCGATGAGAACGAAATTCTTTGGTTAAAGGATCGACTTGTGGTTCCTAAAGACCGCGAGCTGCGAAATCAGATCTTATCTGAAGCTCATTCATCCAAATTGTCTATCCATTCTGGTAGTAGCAAGATGTACCAGGATCTGAAACCTTTGTTTTGGTGAACAAAGATGAAAAAGGAGATCGCTGCTTTTGTCGCTCGTTGCGACAATTGTTGTCGTGTGAAGGCTGTTCACATGAAAGCTGGTTTGCTTCAACCCTTGTCAGTTCCTGGTTGGAAATGGGAAGAAGTCAGCATGGATTTCATCAGTGGACTCCCAACTTCTGTTAAGGGTTACGACTCCATCTGGGTAATTGTAGATCGTTTGACCAAGGTTGCTCGATTTATTCCAGTTCGAACTGACTATCGTCCGCATCAATATGCAGAATTGTATTTCGAGCACATTGTTCGTCAGTATGGTGTGCCTCGAACAATTATATCAGATCGTGGACCACAGTTCACTGCTCGTTTTTGGGAATGTCTGCATGAGCAAATTGGTACTCATTTAGTCCGTAGCTCTGCTTATCATCCCCAAACACCAGGTCAAACTGAACGTGTTAACCAAATCATAGAAGACATGTTGAGGGCATGTGCTCTCTCTTCAAAAGGTTCTTCGGTTAAGTGGTTGCCATTAGCTGAGTTCTCCTACAACAATAGTTATCAGGAGAGTATCAAGATGGCTCCCTTTGAAGCCCTGTATGGTCGAAAGTGTCGAACCCCGTTGGATTGGGTAGAAGCCGGAGAACGAAGGTATTATGGCATCGATTTCATGAACGAAGCAGAGCAGAAAGTTTGTACCATCCAGCAACATCTGGAAGCTGCTGAAGCTCGTCAGAAAAGTTATGCCGACAAAAGAAGGAAGCCGATTGAGTTTTCAGTTGGTGACCATGTGTATATCAAGGTGTCTCAAATGAAGGGTGTACAAAGGTTCGGAGTCAAGCGAAAGCTTGCACCTCGTTATGTGGGACCTTATCGGATTCTCGAAAAGAAAGGGAATGTGGCGTACAAAGTTCAACTCCCTGTTGCGCTTCGAGCTATTTTCCCTGTCTTCCACGTATCACAATTAAAGAAGTGCCTTCGTGTACCGAAGGAACTAGTGGAAGTTCGAGATATCAAGTTGAAGTCAGATCTGGTGTATGAGGAGAAACCCGTAGCGATTCTTGATCGCAAGGAACGGGAGACTCGTAATCGTGTGGTTAAGTTCTAGAAGGTGTTGTGGAGTCACCACGGGGAAGAAGATGCTACTTGGGAGACGGAGGATTATTTAAGAGAAGTTTACAAAACATTCTTCGAAAATCAGTAAGCTTTCAAATCTCGGGACGAGATTTTTGTAAGGGGGGAGGGCTGTAACACCCAGTGTTATGGTTGCATTGATCATGTGCATAGCATGAGCATCATCATCCAGTCAAAGCATATCATGATCATCATCTATCTTGAGCCATGTCATTCTTTGCAAAATTGTGTTTTAAATTGCTTAAATAGGCTTCCTATGCTTATGTTTGAGTGAACCATGCTTGTGTTTGTGCTCTATGCTTTGGTAATTAGTTTATCTAGGCTTAACTTAACCTTGGGAACAATGTTCATGTTGATCACTTCTCCAAAATATGCCTTTAAGTCATACTTGTGTAAATAGGCCCTAGAAACCTCTTTTGCTTAGGATTTCAAAAAGTGTTCATAAAATGTTTGCATGTCAAAACTTCCTACAGCAAAGTTGTAGCAAATTTTAGAAGGAACAAAAGTTGTTTGATGGCCATCTCATGAAAATGACCACAAATAGCTCAAAAGTGACCCACAAGGCAGATTTGGGGCTGTTTCCAACACTTAGAAAAATTTCTAAGTCTTGGAACGAAACGAGTTTGCTCGATCGATTTTGGAAACTCTATATCTCTCAATCCAGGCCCATCTAGCTTTTGCTCCAGTTGGCAAAGTTGTAGATCTCGGCTAGTACTCCAACTTTGTCAACTACATCATCTCCTGGTTCGCGCTGGTTTAGGAGATAATCGTCGTCAAAGTAGCTGTGTCAGTCGACCATCGCTTTGTCTGAATCGAAATGGAGCTCGCCGACGTGGCCGACCGGCGGCAGAGCAACGGCGACATTTGTCGCCCGTACGCCGTTTCCGGCCCCGCTTGTCAGCTCCCATCACGTGCATGAAGTCCACGGCGTCGCCCCGCGCAGAGTGGACGCGTCCACATCCTCTCTGCCTCACCCCTCTAGCCAGAAACGCGGCCGCCGTGAGCTCTCCGTCGCGAGCGAACTCCGGCGAGCTCGCGCGCGTTCCTTGCTGCGCCATAGCTCGCCAAACTTCACCCAAAGCTCCGCCGTGACCCGCTCTCCATTCTCCACCCACCACCTCGCCGTGAACTCCACCGGTGAGCCGCCATTCCCTTCTTCCCCCAAATCGGGTCGCCGTGACCATCTTTTCCGGCGAGCCCAATGCCGAGCCCTGTGAAGCCTCTCGTCGTCTCTGGTTAGGTCCTAGAGGTTGCTTAGGTTTCTAGCTCGCGTTTGCGCCACTTGGTGGACGCTCTACCGAGCTCTCCGTCGCCGGACACGATGCGCAGCGCCGCCGTGTTTCCGCCGGAGATGAGCGCTCTCGTGGCCAGCATGTTCCACGAGGTTTCAAGCCAAGCCGCGTACCTAGAAAGCTCCGCCGTAGTTCACTGGTGCTGTAGAAGGTCTTAGGTCGCGCTCTACCGGCCTGAGGGCTCCGGCGTAACGCAGAGCACCTCCGCCGAGCCGCCATCGTCGACGGTGAGCCCCTTCCGGTGGCTCCGCCGTGGGAAAAGTGGGATCAATCGAGTCGCTAGAGTCTGGGGATCACGTTGGTGCCCTTGGTTTGGCCGGAGACCTCGCCGTCGCGGAGAAATCGCCGGCGAAAGTCGCCTCGGCCGTGAGGAAGAAGAACCTGGCAGCTGGGACCCACTGTCAGCGTCACTCTCCTTCCCTCCTTTTCTTTTATTCAAAATCCTGATTTTTGGCTTTCTTGCAAAAATCATATCTCCTGTTTCTGAGATCCATAAATTGTGAAACCAATTTTGTGGTATTCCTTGAGATGGCTAGTTTTTAATAAAAATATGAAATGAACCATGTTTTCTGGGAAAATATTTATTAAGGATTTAATCTTGTTATTCATGGATAAATTCATATCTCTGGTTATACTGTTTAGTTTGCCATGAAAATTTTATGGTAGCCTCTGTGTGATACTAGAATGTTATGATAAATATTTCATGATTTTTGGATTAATGCAACTTTGATATGTAATTTATGATTGAAATGTGGCTTGTTTCCTTGATTAAATTATATAAAATAATTGGTACTTATGCTGGTGCTCTACTTTGGTAGTAAACCTGTTTATGGCATTCCTCATATGTAAATAATTTGAAATCTGTTGTTTGACACCATATAAGTCATGTTTCTAAAATTATGAAATAAACCCTTGGGCACATGTCAAATACATATCTTTAATTTGGTATGTGTAATTGCTGTGAAATTTTTATGGTGATGCTTTGATGCTTTACTTGTGTTCCTGTAATTTTTGTAGATGTTTCTGAGCATCTTGACTGATATCTTGTAATTATGCTCTTTTCTAGAATTAATTAATAAATGCCTTGTTAAGTATATGTTTGAGGGTTATCATCTGATGTTCTGGTAACCTTCTGATATGCTTGTGCTCATAAGCCATGTGGTTGGCATGGTTTGTGTTTTGGTTATGTCATCAAATAATTAATTATAGGGTTATAGGCTGTTCTGGACAGCAAGGGAGCAATTTAACTTTTGTTTAATGATAATTTGGTTTTCTGAGAATCTGATCTAAATCAAAGTTGTTGTAAACTTATTGAACTAGCTGTGGTTTAAATTTGGGATGATTTGGCCTAGTAGTTTAAAAGTTATGGCTGTTCCAAGTTAGGTTCCAGAAATAGGTGCTCTCTGTTTTTCTGGGACAGAACCTGGAATTTTGTTTAATTGACTGGTTTAAGGTATGAATCTTGCTGTGATGTTTATATATGATTTGTAGACAATTTCATAAGCTTTCCAGAATGTCCTCACTTAAGTATGTTGGACCTTTGTAGCAGTAGTTATGGTTTGTTTACTGAGCTGATCTGTTTATGTGCTTGCTGTTATAAGTTAACTTGTTTAGTTTGTTTATTCATGTGGTTTTCTTGTAAGTTAACTTAGAAGTTTACTCCGTAAATGGGTGCCCAGTGAATCCATTATGTTATCAAGCATTCATTCTTGTGTATGCACGTCTTCTCATTCACCGAGCATGCAATAGGTGCACCGGACGTGGCCGTTTCCTTCGAGCTCCAAGCGAACCCCGAAGGCCAGGAAGGTAGCCAGGAGGTGGAGGTCCAGCAAGTCGGACCCGAGGAGCCAGAAGAAGTTGAGTGCCCAAGTCACGAGCCTGCCTCGTTCGTGAAAGGCAAGCCCCGGAGCATTCTAAGTCCCCCTTTACTTTTGAAAGTTTATTTAATATGTTATATCTATTGCTGCATTAAGTATAGGAGTTATGTCGGATCACGATGGTCTATATGTGCTATCGTGGGTGGAACCTGATTAATTTGACTTAAGCCAGGCGGAGTTTTGCAAGTTTGTAGTAACTCCGTCTGTGGCAGCTAAGGACCAATCGTTGTACGTCCTCTTGTCATGTTGAACGCATGCCTGACACTTAGTTGGCCGGATAACTCGTTCCGACCGTGAAGCCGAGTAGTATGACTCAGGCCAGAAGACCGGCAAGTATAAAGTGCGCACTACCGGAGGAAGTGCGGTGTGCGGGGGACCATTGGCGTAAGCCCAAAGGCAGGTGAGTTAAAATTCCTGACCTCCCTGGCAGAGTGGTAGCCCTGGGAGTGCGGCGCTGATCGGAGCCGCGATTCCTGAGTCGTACCAAAGGTGACCCGTTGGCTCTCCGACGGGGGATGCTTGGGTGAGTGCTAGGAATAACCCTCCAGCTGGATAGGAATTCGATTCGAATCGCTGTCTCTCCCGGTCAGTGAGAACTTGACAGAGCAGCGGCAAACGTAGCATCCACTAATGAACTTGGTTCAAGATAATGATGATAGCAAGAAGAACATATGATGAACTTGATATGGTTATTATTGCTTGTAATAATCAAGTGATGTGTTGTAGTACAGGTGCTAATCTAGTGGTAGGCTGATGATAAATAAATATGATGCTCTTACATTGTGTTAGTCTTAATAAAGGCTTTTGGCAAAAATGTCGAGTCAACCAGCTCTACTTTTATATCTTAGCCTTGCATCATCCTTGGTGTCTTTTATGTTTTACTAGACGGGTAAGTCTAGCTGAGTACATTCTCGTACTCAGGGTTTATTCCTACCTCTTGCAGATGACATCTTCTATGACGGTTTCTGCAAGACCTGTCTCCATCCCGCTGGGGATGAGGACTAACCGTTGGGCAAGGTTTTCTAACAACTTCGTACCTGTTGCTTTTGGAAGGATGGTGTAGACTCTGGCAGTAACTCAAACTTATAAACTGAACTTTGGAATGTGTGTGTAACTATTTTGCTTCCGCTACTTTGGACAAGTGTTGTAATAACTTAAGACTCCGATGTGGTGCCGCTTCGACGGCAATGTATGACTTTGTAACATTCGTTGTGTTTATGTTGAACTATTACGATCTTGGTTTGTTGCAAGTTGGTTTGAAGTCCTTCGTGATTTCAATTGACTATCGGGATTATATGGGCTCAAGTCTGGAAACTTGATTGCTTGTCGATCGTTTCTACACTTGAACTCTTATAATTTGGTCGGTTCTGTGACAAAAATCCTTACCTTCACATTAGAGATTTTGAGCAAACATGTGATTGTCTTCGCATTGAAGGCATTTCTGATAAAACTTTACGTTGGAAGCTTTTTCCTTTTTCTTTAAGGGGAGAAGCTAGACAATGGTACAGTCAGAAGGTAAGTCAACAACGAGGTGAATGGGGAGTTTTACGAGCCAAGTTTTGTCTAGATTTTTATTCCCTCGACCGTATCGGTGACCTTAGACTCGAAGTCCTATCTTTTAAACAAAAAGATAATGAAACTTTGGGAAAATCCTAGAAACATTTTTCTGATCTTTTAGAATCTGGTCCAAACCTTAATCTTGAAGACCCTATTCTTTTATTTCACTTTTTTTGAGGTCTTCAGAAAGATCATAAACAAATGCTACATACAATGTCTAGAGGTTTTTTCTTTCGCATCCCTACTGATGAAGCTAGAGTGATCCTAGATAGAATCCTAGAAGCTGAGATGGATAGTACCCTTCATGATGAAACCCACGAAGCTGAAGTAGACACTCTGCCAAATTCTACATCTACTTTAGCTATCCCAAGTTCTGAGTCACAAAAGAAAGAAATTCCACCACCGGACTTCATGCTGGATATAGAATCTGATCTTTTTGTCGATTTTGGAAACATTTCAAACTACCATTCTATTAACAAACCCCAAAACAGACATCTTAGCATTTGATTGCCAACTGAATATCTATTGAGAGAGCTTATCTCAGTCATGAGTAGCGAGTGGTTGGAGGAATCAAAGCTTTCCTCTAATGTAATCCGTTTGGACACACCCTCTATAACTATACGCTGTGCTTATGATTCTGATCGATTTGTGGGGATCAACATAATATCTGAATCTTTTGCATTTAAATTGTTTAAAAATCTTGTCTTAACCCCCACAACAAAGGTCATAAAGGATTCTTCGGGACGATTAGTCCCCAGTCTTGGAATTATTAATGTCCTACCTCTTATGGTAGAAGGCTCTATGGTTCATTTGAACTTCTATATCTTTGATACATGGGACTTCGACCTGTTGATAGGACAACCTTTTAGAAGACTCCTTTATGAAGGTCATACTGGAAAGCTACACATTTCTTTTGGGAAAACTTTTAAATTTCCAATAACAATTTCACACTCCTTAAACAATAAGGCCGAGTCTTATCTTTTGCCTGATCCTATGGAGGAGATAAATGCTGCATCTCTAGAGCTTTTAGATAAACCAGACTTAGAAGACAAAACTCCTTTCTTCACAGAAGAAGAAGCTGAACCTTCTGAACCTGAACCCTTAGATGAGTTTGCAGAAATGCCTAGACCCCCCATAGAGCTTAAAACTTTACCTCCCGATCTTATCTATGCTTTCCTAAACAATAATCCAGAGTTTCCTATGATAATTAGTGATAAACTCACTTAGGAGCAAACTCTGTGATTAATGACCATTCTTGAGAAACATCACTCAGTTTTCGGCTACTCAGTAAAAGATCTTACAGGAATCAGTCCTATGATTTGTACCCATCGTATTCCAACAGATCCTTCTGTTTCACCTTCTCGAGAACCCTAACGTAGACTTAACAACACGATGAGAGAGATAGTTAAAAAGGAAGTTATAAAGTTGCTACATGTAGGGATTATATATCCTGTGCCGCACAGTGAGTGGGTAAGCCCAGTTCAAGTTGTGCCTAAAAAGGGAGGCGGGAGGCATGACTGTCAATATGAATGAAAAAACGAGCTAATTCTGCAACGTGTTGGGTATTCTTAACATCATTACCAAAAGTAGACAGTTTTCTAATTCTAGCAACGGTGCCAAAAATGCCAAACCTATCCCTCATACCACTTAAGCCAAGTTGTCATCCCCAGCATGACATGAGAGACACGGTATTGAAATATACAATTGCTCTTCTAAATAAATAATGAATGGGATCTGCAAGCGCACAGATTAATACCGATGTAGCATTTTAACCGGAAAGTATTCCAGGTATCGTTATTTATATTTTTACCACTGGGAAGGGGTTAGCAATCATCAATATTGATTACAGAATAGAATATGAGATTGAGTATCTATCATTGCAAGTATAATTGAGAACAGTTATCTAACTCTTTCATACAGGGATAAGTGTCACATAAAAGATATATGAAGTAATGAATAATGACAAAGATAATTAATCTGATCAGCCACATATAAATATGATAAGCACCTCAATTAGATACTCTAGAAAGTCATTAGCATGGAATTAGAACGAACTACAAGAATATTTCCTATGTTATTCTCAACTATATAGTCTAGCATTATCATAGTTAGTGCAAGCATACTTAGCAATCATTGTGAGACAAGACTATGCCCATGCATAGTGATATTAGCAAGGTAAATGAGAAACATAGCAATCCCTCCCCTGTAATAATGTTGCTCTGCCAGCCCAATACACGAGAGGGGGACTATATAAGAATCAATGAAGCTGTCACTATCACGAACTACCCCACGATGTGGCATATTGGGTACAATCGCAGATAAATACGGTATAAGCACCACGCCTACACAATATCTATCATTTATCCATGGATCCGATGGATAAACGCTATACGATCCTAAACATGTATATAGATCCAATCTAACTAAGCCAAGTACATAACTATGATAAACTAAGAACAATATAATCTTGAATATAAACAAGTAAAGCAAAGTCATAAGCAATATATTGAAGTAGAACAAAGTCATATTCATAATATTGAAGAACAAAGATAATTAGAAAGCAATTAGAAGCACAATTAGAGAATTACCAAGAATCCTCTTGACAGATCCGGAAACCAATCGAAGATTGACTCCTTCTAGTTCTAATCCTATGTAGCTATGCTAATCTAGATATCTAATTGATGTGGTGGCTCTAATCTTGATCAGGGGCTTCTTCTCCCTTGAGGAATAATGAATTAGGGTTGAGAGGCTCTCTCCTCTAGGGGCCAGGGGGTCTGGTTTTATAGTCCCTTCAAGTGAATATGGGCCGTTGGATCAAACCGACATAGATTGTATGGTTTAGATTCATCCTTTAGGTCGGTGGAGATCTCCCACGAAGCAGAGTCCTGATTGGACTCAGGGAGGGGGCGGGCGCCCAGGGGAACAGGGCGGGCGCCCTGCCTCTGGCCCCGTTTCGTCTCCGCTTCGGTCTCGTGGCTTCTAGAGTCTTATAAATGTAAGATAATTGCGCGGCACGTTAATATCTCTATATAATCCCGACGTGTGGGCCTTTCTTCCGTATTTCTTGATAACCCCCTGCAGAAATAGACAAACACCAAAACTCGTGGAATTCTGTCAGATAAAACCCTAAGTCTAGATGTTGATTTCATTTGGATCCTTTTCTTTATTTATTTGATAATTAAATTTGATACTTAAGGACCGTCAACAAACTCCCCCAAGCTTACCTCTTGCTCAGTGCTCGTCCCTGAGCAAGGATAGACTCAGCAATGGATCAGAAGTTGTTGCAATATCTTTAAAAATTGACGGTACACATGCTTTTTTTTAATAAGATCTCATCTCTGAGTTAGAGTAAACTGTGAAGACTTAAAACTTACTTACTTTACCTACACCATGGGACTTGTAACCGTCACTTCTATCTTGAGTGGTTAAAAGATAGAACAGTCTAGTCAAGTGCCATGTCTCTTATTCTTGATCAGCTATAGCTCTGGTGTTTTTGCAGATTTTCAAATAAAACTCAGAGATTCCTTGTATGACTCTCTCATATCTCTCTTTTGTGGTATTTTTGGATCCTTACCAAGGCAGTGATGGTATATGCCTTCTCTCAAGATATGTAGTATTTGTGGTATAAGGCATAGTGACATTGCCTTCTCTCTCACCCTACTCTAATAAGGCTTTTATATCTCGAGCTCATAGGTGGGAGATAAAATATACATACTTACAAGACATTTATTGTATAGTCACACCATGGATCCAAAGTAACAAGTCTAATTATAAGTTTAATCGAGATGTGCATGTGTGGCGAATGAATGGTGTATGGTGATGATGGTGGTAACAGTGGTGAAAGTCTAATTCTACTTTTGCTCTTTGAGGGGATATATACCTTCCTTGCTTTTTGAATAGTGAGGAGAATGAGATGCTCTTCATTTTCTTTCCTCTTAGGTGGGTATATCATACCCCTATTTCTACTGTTGAACACTTGTCCATTTTTACCTCACGTCTCCCTTTTTATTTTCTTTCGAGGTTCCGAGCACTTGCTCCTTTTTATTTCCTCATATCTCTCTTTTTTTAGAGCACTCATCTCTTGAGATAATATAGCAAGTGGTAGTAACAATATAACTTGAGCATTTATTTCATAGGGGAAAACAGAAATATTTTTTATTATTCTCTCCCGGGTTAGGAGTAGAATTTTTTAGGTGGTTCTGGAGATGGAAATGGATGGATATATGTGGATGGTACTTCCGGAATAGAAGTAGCATATATGAGTGAACGTGCAAGTGAAATCTTGATTTAACCACATGACAAGCTCGTAAGGGTCTACACAGCTTAACCACACTCAATGCTCATAAGCAGTAAATAGTAAATGTGTGGCTCAAAGTCTAGCAAGCATGTATATATGGCTGTGGTAGGAATTTAAACTCTCATCATGCAGAAACTCATCATGCAATATTTTAAAGATTTTCAAAGATAAAATTCTCCAGAATTCTAGCATCTCTAGGAACAGATAAATAGCAGCTCAACCTTCCCATATCGTATCCGTTAACAACTTAGACTTTAGATCAAGTTTTCATCCCACAAGTTTAGGTCTAGAGCAAGCTTTAAATTATAACAGTTATGTCTAAACTTGAGAGAGAACTTAAAATGTGTAAATTAGGTAGAGCAACTATTCATCATATCCATGCTTGAGTTTTATTATTAAGATACAGATTAGCATAGCCACTTTATTTATTTATTAAACACACTAAGCATAATATATATATATATAAGCACAAGATCTTTATTTGGTTTTTCATAGTTATATATATTTATATTCTAACATAGTATAAGTATAAAGATAGATAGATAGATAGAAATACTTATCGGGATAAATGGGGGTGCTCTCCCCCAAGCTGAATTTTGACGTAATTTCTCTTGATGTAGCTAACAGGTGGCAGAGGTATATTTGAAAGTCAGCAGCATTCTGACAGCGATTAGAATGTCCTCCGTCTGCTAGTCTTCTTGATTCTTAAATTCTGTGGAGCTCAAATAGACAACAAGGCTTGTGGAACTGATTAAGTGTTAGCATAAATATCTAGCCTTTATCATGTTGAGACTCCTTAATAATTATTACTCCTTGTTTTTATATTTTTATTTTATAAAGCAGAAAAATATTTATTTTATTTTTATGCCACCACAGTGAATGTACTTATGGGTTTCATGCCACTCGTATATTCACATGGGGCTTACTGTTTTTCACATTTTTATTTTCTTTTTAGGATAGCATGAACATGATTAACTAAGCAAACTGTTTAAAATAATTGAAAGGGAAAGGATAACTACCAAGTTTACCTCTTGGCAAGGCATTCGGTGTTTTTAAGTCCTCTGAACGGGACTCTTCATTTTCTTAATTGTCCTAGGATTCGTTGGGTGGCGTAGTCGGTACTTCCAGCGGCGCCTCCTCTTCATGTATAGTTATCTTCTCTTTCCATACCTGACTCGGTGCTACGGTCTCCTCTGGATAATTCTGTTTAAACTCTACGTCTTCTGACCTTATAACTTCTCCTTCGTAGTCTGCCCATCCGTCCTTGATGATTTGCATCCTCTGGTTGCGGTTGCGTCGTTTCCTTACCTGCTTAGATTCTTCAACGATATAGTTAGGGTCTGTAAAATAACTTCGTACCTTCTCTGAGGGGAAGTGCATATGGACTTCTCCAGTTCCAATGTAGATGATTGCTTTAACGGTGCTGAGGAACGGTCTTCCAAGGATGATGGGTGGATCATATTCATCTTCTCCCATGTCAATAACCTGAAAGTCTGTGTAGACAAAATGATCGTCTATCTTGACTGGGACATCAGTTACTGTTCCTTTAACTTCTCGAAATGTCTGATCTGCCATCTGGAGCTGAATATATGTTGGTTTTAGTTGCATGGTTCCGAACAAGAGCCGATAGGTGACTGCGGCCAGTATGTTGACGCCCGATCCGGTGTCGCAAAACGTCTTGTATAAGCTGTATCCATTTATGGAGCAGTAGATGCTTGCATTCCTGGGTCGTCCTTCTTGGTCAAAAACGGTGACTTAAGTTGATGATCTTAGCCTCCATGAACTGCAGTGACCATCTTAGCTGACTCGGTCCACACTTGCTTGTTCCTGTTCCTCCTGTTGGTCCTCTTCCTTGATTCACATCTGGATTGATCTGGGATTTGTGTAGTCTTGTTCCTGAAGAAAAATGTCTCCTTCCTCCCTTTGATGTAGAAACTGATCTTGGCAGCACTGGCGTAGATGATAGCTCCCGTGGTGTTCAAGAATGGCCTCCCTAAGATGATAGGTGCCCTCTCATCATTTCCGGTCTCTACTACTACGAAGTCTGCTGGGGCATACAAGGTACCAACTCGGACACAAAGGTTCCTTAATATTCCTTTTGGAAAAGTTATCGTCTAATCTGCAAACTGCAAACACATGGTTGTCTCTAATAAAGGATATGTAAAGAATTTCTCATAGAGTACCCTGGGTATAATGTTGACGCTAGAGCCAAAGTCACAGAGTGCTTCTGGGACGTCCACCATGCCAATGGAGATCGGGATGACGGGGCGTCCTGGATCTCCTCTCTTGACCGGCAGAAGGTCAGTAGTGAATTCAGTGACGGGGTTACTCCAATTACCTGCATCAAACATGTCTACAAGATTTGCAGATTCTAATCCTTCCGGTTGTGATGGTATACCGGGGTTAGTAGCAGGAACAACAGCAGCTATTTGATTTAACTGAGATTCAATCATTTTATTAAAGCTAATTTGATTCTTGATGGCAGTAGAGAAATTATCCATTCTATTATTTATATTTTCTAGCATTTTATCATTAGATGCCAATTTCTTAGATAGGTTATCCATTAGCTTTCCTTGATTAGACACTAACTCTCTCAAAGGTGGAAAATTATTATTATTGTCGTAAGAATTGTTACCTTGATAATTACCTGAGTAGTTAGGCCTCTGTTGATTCCAACCTTGATTTTGTTAAGGACGGTTGTAGTAGTAGTTGTTGTTGTTGTTGATGTAGTTCACATCCTCAAGCATCTCAGGACAGTGATTGCCTGAGTGTCCAGTATCTCCACACTCCTCACATGTCATGTGAGAGTCGTAGATGTGCATCACTTCCTTCTTATCTCCAGCTCTATCGTCGAGCTTCTTCATGAGCAGGTCTAGCTTTGCAGACAGCATGTCTACCTCGTTCAGCTGATGCATACCTCCACCTCTCTTGTGTGTCTGGGTCCTCTCTTCATTCCAGCTTTGGTTGGACGCCATCTTCTCCACAAGAGTTGTGGCTTGTGATATAGTAAGTGATAAGAATGCTCCTCCAGCTGCAGCATCCATGGTTTCTCGGGCACTGTTGCCGAGCCCATGATAAAACGTCTGTATCAATAGCCAACTCTCCATTCCATGATGGGGACATTCTAGGATGTAGTCTTGGAAGCGCTCCCATGCTTCTGGAACAGATTCATCATTTTGTTGCTGAAAACTTGTAATCTTCCCACGGAGAGCATTGGTCTTGCCCATGGGAAAGAACTTAGCCAGGAAGTTTGTTGAGCAGAGTGCCCACGTAGTATTCTTCTCCTTTGTAGCGTAGAACCACTGCTTTGCTCTTCCTAACAGCGAGAATGGGAAGAGGCGAAGTAGTATAGCATCTTTGGAAACTCCTGATATGGTGAATGTGTTGCATATCTCCAGGAAGTGTTGTAGATGAGCACTAGCATCTTCATGTGCCTTCCCACAGAACTGGTTGGATTGCACTATGTTGATTAGTCCAGGCTTGAGCTCAAAGTTGCCATCGATCTCTGCAGCAGGTCTAGTGCGGATGTTGTCCGTAGTGGGAGCTAAGAACTCGCGGATTGATTTGTTCGCCATGGCTTCGAACTCTGAAGACAAGTTCCGGTGATCTTGTTGATTGGATGAAGCTTCTTGCTGAAGTGTTGATGATCTCTTCCTTAGCTTGGCTCTCATCTTCTCGAAGAATGCTTCGGGATTGTCAACAAAATTTCCTAGAAGATGTCTTCTATTCATACATTCCCCTGCATAAGATAAAATAGAAAAATATTAGGGTAAAACTGTATGAGAGAATTAATAAGCTCAATCATATTAGTGATGCGAATGATAACTCAAAATCTTTTATTCCATTTCTGATTATTAATCAACCTTCCCCGGCAACGGCGCCAAAAATGCTTGTTGGGTATTCTTAACGTCATTACCAAAAGTAGACAGTTTTCTAATTCTAGCAACGGTGCCAAAAATGTCAAACCTATCCCTCATACCACTTAAGCCAAGTTGTCATCCCCAGCATGACATGAGAGACGCGGTATTGAAATATGCAATTGCTCTTCTAAATAAATAAAGAATGGGATCTGCAAGCGCACAGATTAATACCGATGTAGCATTTTAACCGGGAAGTATTCCAGGTATCGATATTTATATTTTTACCACAGGGAAGGGATTAGCAATCATCAATATTGATTATAGAATAGAATATGAGATTGAGTATCTATCATTGCAAGTATAATTGAGAACAGTTATCTAACTCTTTCATACAAGGATAAGTGTCACATAAAAGATATATGAAGTAATGAATAATGACAAAGATAATTAATCTGATCAGCCACATATAAATATGATAAGCACCTCAATTAGATACTCTAGAAAGTCATTAGCATGGAATTAGAACGAACTACAAGAATATTTCCTATGTTATTCTCAACTATATAGTCTAGCATTATCATAGTTAGTGCAAGCATACTTAGCAATCATTGTGAGACAAAACTACGCCCATGCATGGTGATATTAGCAAGGTAAATGAGAAACATAGCAATCACTCCCTTGTAATAATGTTGCTCTGCCAGCCCAATACACGAGAGGGGGACTATATAAGAATCAATGAAGTTGTCACTATCACGAACTACCCCACGATCTGGCATATTGGGTACAATCGCAGATAAATACGGTATAAGCACCACGCCTACACAATATCTATCATTTACCCATGGATCCGATGGATAAACGCTATACGATCCTAAATATGTATGTAGATCCAATCTAACTAAGCCAAGTACATAACTATGATAAACTAAGAACAATATAATCTTGAATATAAACAAGTAGAGCAAAGTCATAAGCAATATATTGAAGTAGAACAAAGTCATATTCATAATATTGAAGAACAAAGATAGTTAGAAAGCAATTAGAAGCACAATTAGAGAATTACCAAGAATCCTCTTGACAGATCCGGAAACCAATCGAAGATTGACTCCTTCTAGTTCTAATCCTATGTAGCTATGCTAATCTAGATATCTAATTGATGTGGTGGCTCTAATCTTGATCAGGGGCTTCTTCTCCCTTGAGGAATAATGAATTAGGGTTGAGAGGCTCTCTCCTCCAGGGGCCAGGGGGCCTGGTTTTATAGTCCCTTCAAGTGAATATGGGCCGTTGGATCAAACCGACATAGATTGTATGGTTTAGATTCATCCTTTAGGTCGGTGGAGATCTCCCACAAAGCAGAGTCCTTTTTGGACTCAGGGAGGGGGCGGGCGCCCAGGGGAACAGGGCGGGCGCCCTGCCTCTAGCCCCGTTTCTTCTCCGCTTCGGTCTCGTGGCTTCTGGAGTGTTCTAAATATAAGATAATTGCATGGCACGTTAATATCTCTATGTAATCCCGACGTGTGGGCCTTTCTTCCGTATTTCTTGATAACCCCCTGCAGAAATAGACAAACACCAAAACTCATGGAATTCTGTCAGATAAAACCCTAAGTCTAGATGTTGATTTCATTTGGATCCTTTTCTTTATTTATTTGATAATTAAATTGGATACTTAAGGACCGTCAACACAATGCACCGTCACAGGATGGTGGATGTGCATAGACTATAGAAAACTAAACAAAGCCACTAGAAAGGATCATTTTCCTTTACCCTTCATAGATGAGATGCTAGAGCAATTAGCGAACCATTCATTCTTCTGTTTCTTAGATGGATATTCAGGGTATCACCAGATCCCGATCCATCCCGATGATCAAAGCAAAACCACTTTTACACGCCCATATGGAACTTATGCTTATTGTAGAATGTCTTTTGGGTTATGTAATGCACCAGCTTCTTTTCAAAGATCCATGATGTCTATATTTTCTGATATGATTGAAGAGATTATGGAAGTTTTCATGGATGATTTCTCTATTTATGGAAAAACTTTTGATAGTTGTCTTGAAAACTTAGATAAGGTTTTGCAAAGATGTGAACAAAAGCACATAGTCGTTAATTGGGAAAAATGTCATTTCATGGTTAGGGAAGGAATAGTGCTGGGACACTTAGTGTCTGAAAGAGGTATTGAGGTCGATAGAGCTAAAATTGAAGTAATTGAACAACTACCTCCACCTGTGAATATAAAAGGAATTCGAAGCTTTCTTGGTCATGCTGGTTTTTATCGTAGATTCATAAAAGATTTTTCATTCATTGCTAGACCACTTACTATCTTGCTAGCCAAGGATGCTCCTTTCGAATTTGATGATGCATGTCTAACATCTTTTAATTTATTAAAGAAAGCACTCATCTCTGCACCAATTATTCAACCCCCTGATTGGTCATTGCCTTTTGAAACTATGTGTGATGCTAGTGATTATGTTGTGGGGGCAGTTTTGGGACAAACTAAAAATAAGAAGCATCATACAATTGCTTATGCCAGTAAAACTTTGACAGGAGCTCAACTTAATTATGCAACCACTGAAAAAGAGCTTCTGGCTGTTGTCTTTGCCATTGATAAATTTAGATCTTATTTAGTTGGAGCGAAAATAATTGTTTACACTGATCATGCTGCACTAAAATATTTGCTCACTAAAAAAGATGCTAAACCTCACCTAATTAGATGGATCTTATTACTTCAAGAATTTGACATAGAAATAAAAGATAAAAAGGGAGTAGAAAATTCTATTGCTGATCACTTGTCTAGAATGTATTTTAAGAGTCCACAGGAAACCCCCATCAATGATTCACTCCGGGACGACATGCTCTACGGGATTAACAGGTCTGATCCCTGGTATGCAGATATTGTTAATTTTATGGTTTCAGGGTATGTACCACCAGGAGCAAACAAGAAGAAGCTTATTCAAGAAAGTCGTTCACATATATGGGATGAGCCATACCTCTTCCGAGTGTGCTCTGATGGCTTACTTAGGAGATGTGTGACCACTGAGCAAGGATGAAAGATCATCAACAGATGTCATTCGTCACCTTATGGAGGTCATTATGGAGCATTCTGTACACATTCAAAGATCTGGCAGTGTGGATTCTACTAGCCTAGAATGTATGAAGACACGAAGCAATATATCAGAAGATGTGGGCCATGTCAAAGGCACGGAAACATAAACACAAGAGATGCCATGCCACTCACCAACAACCTTCAGATTGAGCTCTTTGATGTCTGGGGAATAGACTACATGGGTCCATTTCCCCCATCAAAGAAGTGTGAGTACATCTTGGTGGTAGTTGACTACGTCTCCAAGTGGGTAGAGGCATTACCTTGCAAGCATGCCGACAACATTAGTTCAAAGAGGATGTTTGAAGAAATTATATTTCCAAGATTTGGAGTCCCCAGAGTAGTGATAAGTGATGGAGGAGCACACTTCATCGACAAACGCTTCAAGCAATACCTATTAAAACATGGAATCCGTCACAACATCGCTACCCCCTATCATCCTTAGACAAGTCGCCAAGCAGAGACTTCCAACAAACAAATCAAGAATATTCTTTAGAAGACAATAAATGAAATGGGAACGTCATGGAAAGACAAGTTACCCGATGCACTCTGGGCATACCAGACAGCATGCAAGATCCCAATTGGAATGTCCCCATACCAATTGGTCTACGGAAAGACTTGCCACCTACCTGTTGAACTAGAATTTAAAGCACACTGGGCCATAAGGAGATGGAATATGGACCTAGATGTCGCTGAAAATCATAGAAGAATGCAACTATCAGAATTGGAAGAATGGCGAGAGAAAGCATATCACAATTCGAAGATCTACAAAGAAAGAGTCAAAAGGTGGCATGACAAGAGGATCAAGAAGAAGGAGTTCGCACTCGTAGATAAGGTATTACTTTTTAATTCCATGGTGAAGCTTTTTGAGCATGGAAAACACCGGAGTAAATGGGAAGGACCATTCAAGGTAATCAATTCATCATCCCACGGAGCTATCACACTTCAAAATGATGAAGGTACGTTATTCAAGGTAAATGGTCAACGTCTTAAATTATTTTTAGAGCCCAATAAAGAATTAGAAGAAATAGACGTAATCCATTTTTACCTTCCCATAGAGAATTAGAGCCCCAACTTTGTAATATGACATTTTTGGGTCATACATATATTTTCCTAACTAAGTCTGCATCTAGAAACACGCTCGAGGAAGCGGGCCCACAGATGGGCTAGACACAGGGCGGGCGCCCTGATCAAGTGGGCGGGCGCCCAGCTCCTGACCCCTCTCAGTCTCGATTTCCTCCGTTATGGAAAACACACTTATGGTAATCTGAATAATCCCTCAGATGGGAAGTTTCGCACGCACATCGACGGGAGCAACCTGAACAACCCCTAGAGGCACTTTTTGACCCCTATATAAACAGACCCGTTTTCAAACACCAATCCAACCAAGCCTTGTCTTCTTCTTCAATTAGAGCTTGTTTAGTTCCTCGCTGCTCCAATGGCCAAAAAGTTCCACGACGACTGGAAAGGTCCCCTTCAACCTCAACATGGAGCCTGTGGAAGACCCCGACGCCCGTGCTCTCGTCCCGGCCAACACAGAGCGACAGCTAGAAGCCATGCCATTACGCCAACGTAGCTCCGCCCAATCCTACCATGCTCAACCAGTTCTCACCGCACCACGACAACCCCTACTTCTCAAGGGACCATCAGCCAAGAAGGAGACCACCATCAAGGTGCCAACCGGCACAAGGATCCTTCCACCTAGGTCGTTCGAGTCAAGACTAACCGGAGCGGCGAGATCAGCAGCATCCGCTACACTACGGAGGAGGAGAGACCTTACTTTGAAGGGATTAGAGCAGCCAAAGTCTGTTTCATCCCTCCAAAGGCAGCCCCGAAGCACGCTCTCAATGCTTTCGAGACACCTCCTAAGCGTTGCAAGACTATAGTAGATATTGATGAGGACATTCGCAGGCTAGACAGAGTCATCATAGACCTCCAGTCCTCGGTTAATTCCATCACTAGGTAGCTCTCTAACCACAACACCGTTATACTAGGCCTTAGGCATGATCTTGCTAGTGCCAATAAGAAGATCAAGGAGTTAGAGCGCCGCTAAGTTATCTAGATTAGACCTTGAGGCAATGCATCTTAGTTATTTATCTTTAAATTCGGTTTAGATTATTATCATCAGTTTGCTACTATTATCGTCAGTTTGTTACTAGTCATTTGTAATAAATGCCTCAAGATTAATAAAGAGTATTATTATTATTATTATTATTATTATTATTATGTCGTGTGTGTCTCTACTTTATTTTTGTGCAAGAAAGCAGAAAACAAGTATGGGGGAGATCCCTCGACATGCCAAACACACTTCGACTACACCACTCCATGATTCAGGTACATACTCTACACACTTCACTTTACACATACACATATCTTGGATTATGCAGAATACTATCTCCGACATGATAAATTAAAAAGATTAAAATGTTTCTAATCATGATTAAGCTCACTCTGTGATATTTCCTGAAACCTGCAATTATTATAAAATCATTTTAAAACCCTGTGTTACTTAAATCATTGTGGAATGTGAGATGGTAGAGTATGAGTTTCTTATTCTCGATATCATTGTTGCTTGGAGAATTTATTCAAAAATTCTAGCTACCATCCTCAGTGTTTCATATGCCTAATAAAACTAAAAATATTAATTATGATTATAAAAGCTATCTACTCTGTATTGAGTTTTTTCAAAATGAGTTAGACCCTTTTTGAGAGATTTATCATGCTCCTAAGATCAAGACATTTATTGAGAAAGATTCACTCTTCCGAAGTATTATTGCATTAGAGGCATGGGCTATGCAAAAATAAGGATATTTCGAGGAAATAAAAAGGAGCAAGTGCTCGATAACCTCGCAGAATAAATGGACAAGTATCCAGCAGTAGAATTAGGGGTACCTTGGTATCCACTTAAAAAAAGGAGAGAAGAAAAAGAAAATGATAGCCCATGGTCCCTCTAATAAGCAATATGCCAGCAAGAGTTGACAAAGTTTTTAAATTTCCAAAGTCTTTGATCTAAGAGTATGGCATTCCCCTCCTCGGATCCTGTTTTGATCAGGCAATAAATACAAGGTAAGTATGCTTGAGAATTTTGCAAATTAAAATAGCCTCAGTGAGATATATATAAAAGATAATGAGTGATCTGAGAGAACCTATGAGGATAAAAGGTATGCTAACTTTCTTTTCAAAAATATACAAAAACTGCAAGTAACAGGATTAAGAAGAAAGGGCCTCTACTCTTAACCATATACTTCCTTGACTACAGTACACAGTGGATTTAACACTCTGCAGATATGAAGAAAATGCTTTATAATGTTTTAACCCCGGATATTTTTCTTAACCATCCTTTTCTAGAGGACGAGTAAAAGCCTAAGTATGGGGGTATTTGTTGACGATTCTTAAGTATCAATTTTAATTATCAAATAAACAACAGAAAGGACCATTATGCAAACAACACCTAGAATTAGGGTTTGATCTGACAGAATTCCACGAGTTTTGTTGTTTATCTGTTTTTGCAGGGGGTTATCAGGAAATAAGGAAGAAAGGCCCACATGTTTAGATTACATAGAGATATCAACGCACTGCGCAATTTTCTACCATCTAGAAGACTCCAGAAGCCACGGGAACAAAGCGGAGGCCGAAAGGGGCCTGGCCCAGGGCGCCCGCCCCCTCCTAGATTCCAATCATAACTCTTTTCACGGACCAAGTTCCACCGACCTAAAGGATCAAGGATAACCGTCCAATCAATGTTGGTTTGATCTGACGGCTCACGTTCACTTGAGGGGACTATAAAACCAGACCCCCTGGCCCCTGGAGGAGAGGAAGTTCATCATAGAGTTGAGAGTAGCCCTCGAAGGAATACCTCTCCTCTAAATAAAATTTCTTTTTAGGCTTAGCATCCAATGTGAGTAGAATTAGATCTTCTAGTTTCTACTAGACTGAGAGAGATAGCGTGGAGGTGTAGATCGGAGGAAGCCCGGCCCGTCGGTGTCTACTCCGAGGTTGTACCTACGGGATCAAGTTCTCCTAACCCGAAGCTTGCTCCTAGGATTCTTTAGTATTTTGACTTCTAAATTCTAGTAAGTTCTTGTTTTATTGTTCTTTGCTTTATGAGTTTACTTTAATCTCTTCGCGTAGAGTTTAGAGTAATCATCTCTAGCGTAGACGTGGTGTTTGGGCTAGGATACTCATAGATATTCCCTGACTAGCTAGACCGTGGTAGTAGCGAGGAACGTGACATTTCCGAGTTACCTTTGCAGACCATATCTCGTTAGCAGGAAGGATAGGGTTTATAGGTGCGGGTTGAACATCCTCTGTGGTGTCTAGATTCCGTAAGCTTCCCCAATAGAACAGTAGATCATGCTTACCAAGGTTAGAAGGAGATTACTGTTGTAGTCTTCTCTATTTATCACTCACATCGAGAAACATTCTTTGTAGCCTAAAGGTTAGTAGTAATAGACCGGGTTAGTCAGATGCACTCTTTCTCCTAGTGGTAAAAAAATAAATACGATACTCTGGATAACCTCCCGGGTGAAGTGCTCACTGATATCCGTGCGCTTGCGGATCAATTCCCATTGCGTTCCCAAATATCAACAATTAGTTCAAGAGATAGAAAATCCTAGGTAGTTCTATTTTATCAAGTCATTCATCTATCCTAATACTACATTGTCATATGTAGCACAAAAGACTCTTCTTTTATATATAAGGAAAACTGCTATAAAAAGCCAAGAGAGAGCTGGACTTCCGACGCAACTGTGGTTCTACCTGTCCTACCAACGGGGGATGGAATACATAGGACTCAACGGAACTGTCACTTCCATGATCTACCACGCAACCTGGCCAATAGGGTGTAACTGTAGATAAATAGCATCTAAGCACCATGGTTACATGACATCTATCACCTAACCCTCCCGCAAAGAGAGCTAAAAGCTTTGCAAATATATATACATAAACTCATTATCAATCATAACCATATCAAATGTAGAACTAGAATAAACTAGAAACATAATAAATAGAAGCATAATGATATTTAGAATAAAGTCAAAAGAAAGATAAAAGAAAATACCAATCTTTGATGATGAAGATCTGAAAATTCTGAGCACAGGCACCTAACTCTTCCTCCATCTTGTCTAATCCTATATAGAATATGAAGATTAGGAGTAGCTAATCTATCTCTAATCCCTGGCTCTAATGGATACTTCTAATTCTCATATAAGAATAATAATAATTTTGTTTTTCTTATTTTCTCATCTCATCTGAGCTCTCTTCTAGGGGGGTCAGGGTTGTATTTATAGCTGTTGATGGTTGATAACGTCAACTTTTACTATAACTTTAAACCTAAAGGAGAACATGAATACACACTAGTATAGGGTTTAAACTAACAATTTCCACGAGTTTTGTATATTCTGTATTTTCTAGGGTGAATTTCACGAAAGGTGAAAAATAGGGACTCTAGTGCAAGATAAACACGAAAACGTATTCACCACGGGAAACGTCGCGAGAAGACTCAGGAAGGATCGAGAAGGCACCCGAAGCAACGTGGGGCCTGGCGGCTGCCAGGTGGGGCCAGGCAGCCCCACCCTAACGCTGGTGGGTGCCCCCCTTAGGGTTTTAGCCCTCCTCTTCTAGAAGCTTCCTCCACTGCCATTGAGGAGTCATCTCGGCCCTTGGTTAAGTCGGTTTAATCCTACGGTGCACGCAAATCCCACCGGACTATAAATACATGGGTAGACCCCCTGAAGGCAATCAATCCTCAATCAACTAGTTCATCAAGGCCTCAAGCCATCAAGTATCAAGCGCCTTCAAGTTCATCAAGAACCTTCTAGTTCATAGTTCTAGTTAGTTAGATTAGAAGTAGAGGAGATCTAGTTCTTCATCGGGATCTGGAGCCCCTGGCGTTGGTCTAGATCGCAAGAGTTCGGTAATAGATCTAGTTCTTACTTTATAGTATTCAATTATATATTAGGGAGACTTTATTCTTAATAGATTCTTATATTCTTAATTTCATTAGTCATTGTCTACTTTGATTATATGTCTAGGATAGTTGGTTTGATCTTATTGAATTCATATAATTGCTCGTATAGCGTTTACCTAATCGATCGTTGGGTAGATGATAGATAATATGTAGACGTGGTGTCTAGATATCTTGTTTGTCTATGAGTGCACCTTGACGTGCTGGGTCGTGTGGTAGTCCATGTAGGTGACAGCTGCATTAGTTCCTCTGTAGTCCACCCCCGTACGTATGGCAAGCATGGGCGCGGTCACGAAGGAGGTGATGGTTGCGTCTTAAAACCCTCATTTGTTGATGCCTCTTTACATGTAATTATGATATAGGGTTGACTTAACGATGAGTTCTAGATGTAATTGCACTAATTAGAGTTATTCATTGGCGTAGTTATAGAATTACCTTAGATCCAACTCCCTAGTTTATCCATTGGCTAACTGTGATTATGACTAGTAGATGCTCTGATGATTATACTTAATTATGATACTTGATGATTATGTTACCATTATTATTTATCTATATTTATCTTATGACCTCTACCTGTTATGAAGTAGACTATACGACTTGGGTAATATCATTTATTTATCCTATATAGTTTCTTATCTATATAATAGATTATAGATTAACACTTAGCCTTCCAAGTGGTATGAATATAAATCGACAACTTGGATACTTCCCTAGATAAAATGCTACAACAGTATAATTATATGTCCACTTGCAGAACCCATTTAGTTTATAATTATATTCATATCTTTTATCCTCTGTCTAGTTACAGTAGAACATGTGAATCTATATTAAATTCCTAGCAATATAATTAGGCATGACAACCTACTTTGTGCTTAGGAATGTTTGAGTGGTTAGTTGCTATTTGACAAGTTAATTAAATATCGTGCATTTCTGGTGTTGTTACAAGGAGTAGGGTTTAACTCTATTTTTAGTGATGACTGTAGTAAATGTCAACAATAGCCCCCTAGGAAGCACCACAGCCTTCGGATCAAACCGACCTTGATTGATGGCCAAGATTACTCCTCAAAGGCAGTGGACATAGTATCCGCAAGGTTGCACCTGATTGGTGCAGACCTCTGGGTGGCCGCCCCTAGGGCATGGGCGCCTGCCCCTGTCCACTGATAGGTGGGCCCCTAGCTCTAGGGTGTTGTCTTCTCGAGTCTTCTAGAGTATCCTTGAGTTACCAATGGGGTCTTCTCTCTATGTAAATCTGACATGTGGGCCTCTTTTGGTTATTTTCTAATAACCCCCTACAGAAACAGACATTCACCAAAACTCATGGAAATTGTCAGTAAAAACCCTAAGTCTATGGTGATGTTTAGTTTTTATCCCCTTTCTTCTCCTTGGTTGACATATAATTTTCATGGTTAACAACCATCAATAATGGATACGACCAAGAAGTCTCTAGAATACTTCAGAAGCATCACCAAGCAAGAGTTTTAAGGGCTGACATGACAATTTCCATAGCCTTGGTAATTTGTGAATTTTCAGGGACAAAAATAGAATAATCCGAGGAAGAGTAGGAGCTAAGGAACCAAACCAAATCATGTCGGAAATCTGCAAGAATTGACAGTAAGGTTCTAGAGGACACTAGAGGATACGAGAACGAAGCAGCACCATGGCGATAGACAGCACGTACCAGACCGGTTTGCCTGGCCCCTGGAAGCGAGCTCCACTTCACATGACGGCCTCCAACTGACCTCTATGATGCATCCTGACCCTTGTTTCACATCGGTTTAATCCAAAGGCTACGAATCATCCTACCGGACTATTTAAGTAGGGGTAGACCCCCTAAGGGAGGAGGATCAGATATCTCATTAGTTGATCCCTCATTCAGAAGGTCATAGAGAAAAAGCTAGGGTTTCCAATTAGAAGATTAGAACTCCACTTCAAGTTTAGGGTTAGATCTAGTTAGATATAAGTAGAGTTGAGCGTGGCTCAGGATTCCGGATCAATGTCAGGAGATTTGGTAATATTTATCATTATATCTTGTAATTATGACTTTGTGCTACTTCAATGTTATTATGTTCGTATTTATTTTATTCTTAGCTTACTCTAGTTCTATCTTTGATATAGACTTGATTGATAATAAGTTTAGACATATGTTCATAGAGCGCTTAGTTCAACTCCATATAAAATTAGGTGGTAGAAATAATGTAGACGTGGCGTCTACATTATATTTACCTACGAATGCACCCTATTTTTTGGGCCATGTTGTAGATCATGAAGGTGACAACTACATTGAGTCCTATGTAGTGCACTCCTTAAATATAGGACAAGTAGAACCTAGTCACTTGGGGAAGGAATGCAATGTTCTTGAATTCCCTGAAGTAATGATCCTTATGTTTAGATGGAAGATTGATTTTGCTATAAATGATAAAGAGTAGAATAGAAGCCATGAGACTGAGTAGATAGGATATAATTTAGAAATTAAAATCTCTAACTGTGTCACTTTATTCTGTAACCTACTTGATCCTATGAGTCATCTCTAGTTATAGATTCCCTATTATTATCTCATCATCATTATTATCATTATTATCACCATTATCTACCTTACCCCTATTTAGAAACAAGCATATCATGTTTTTCCATTGTAATTAAATAATTAAGGGTTGATGTCCTTCCTAGACAGTAATGATTAGTTTTGCTAGTTACCCTTTGTTAATAATGTTTTCTGGAAAACTTATCTTCACCAAGTTGTAGAAAACTTAAAGATGTAGCTGCTATTAAACTTTGGGGGCATTTAGCCATGTAGTTTAGGAGTTGTTGCTGTTTAAAGTTGGGATACAGTTCAATGTGTTTTCTATTTTCCTGAACCCAGCTCTGGTATTATGCTTGTTTGATTACCTTCTTGCTGGAATCATGCTCTGATATTTAAAAATGAAATGTGAGTAATTTTATAAGATTTCTAGATTGTCTTGTACCAAGTAATTTGGTTTAGTGGATCTTTATTATGATTTGTTCTCTGAATTGTTGCCACTTGGCCTAGAATGAGTGGTTATTCTTGTGTAGTATAGCTTTGTGTGTTTAAGTGGTGAAAGTGTTTTGAGTAGAGCTGGGCTTTACTCTATAAATGATTGTCCAGTGAAGCTTAATGGTGTAAATCTTCATGTTAAGCATCCATCATGTCCCTCCTGTGCATACATGTTTTCTTACTTAATACATGTGCATGCAATAGGTGCATCGGAAGGCGGGATCCTGCTCGAGATCAAAAGGGTGCAACTGGATGACCAGGAGGCCAATCTAGAGTTGGAGGTCCAGCCAGTAGAACATGGGAAGCTAGAAGAGGTGGTAGAGTGCCCGTGTCACGAGCCGTCTAGGTTCGCTAAAGGCAAGCCCCGGAGCATTATAACTCTCTTATCTATTTTACTAAAGCTTGAGTTTTAATATGTCTAGATTTATCGTTGCATTAAGTATAGGAGTTGATATGAAACCCTTGTTGCATATATATCTTATCCTTGTCTAGATATACTACCCTACATTATATGTAGAGTCAGGATCGAGTAGCAGCTTAGCCATGCTTTAATAGGTAGAAGTGAGGTGATATCATGTCACCTACGAGCTTTAGGGTGTCGTGTGGGGTCACAGTTAGCAATATTTGCTATCATGGAAAAGAACCTAGAATTAATGAACTAAGACCAGGCGAAGTTTTATATGGTGATAGTAACTCTGCCTATGTTGTTTAAGGACCTTTTCACTATACATCCTCTTGTCATGTTGAATGTGCACCTAACACTTAGTTGGCCAGATAAGTTATTCTGACCGCAAAGCCGAGTACTACAACTCAAGCCAGAGGCCGACAAGTATAAAGTGCATACTATCGGAGGAAGTGTGCTGTGCGGGGGGCCATTGGGATGAGACCAAGGGTAGGTGATTTCAAATTTTCATGGCAGAGTGACAGCCGTGGGAGTGCGGCGCTAATCAGGACTATGATTTCTGAGTTATACCAGGTGACTTACTTTCTCTCCAATGGGGGAAGCATGGGTGAGTGCTAAGAATAACCCTCTAGCTGGATAGGAATTGATTTGAATCGGTGTCTTTCCCGGATAGTGAGAACTTGGCAGAGCAGCGACACTGTAGATCTCACTAAGCAACTTAATGGTTCTTTGATGATGATGATGATGATGACTATAGCCTGAATAAACTTGATATGGTTATTATTG
This sequence comes from Sorghum bicolor, assembly GCF_000003195.3. Lineage (NCBI taxonomy): Eukaryota > Viridiplantae > Streptophyta > Magnoliopsida > Poales > Poaceae > Sorghum > Sorghum bicolor. The sequence goes on along the minus strand of NC_012873.2, from coordinate 27,468,434 downwards.
ATTGTCTTAATCAAGTGATTGTTCTAGTATAGGTGCTAATCTAGTGGACAGGTTAATGATTTATTAACTTGATGCTTAAAGAATTGGTTACTCTCTAATTCAGCTTTTATGCAAAAAATTTTGTCAAGCAAACTCCACTTATATCAGCCTTGCATGATCCTTGGTGTCTTTTGTTTTGGTTAGATGGGTAAGTCTAGCTGAGTACATCCTCAGACTCAAGGTTTATTCCCCCTTGTTGTAGATGACACGTTCTATGATTTGTGCTGCAAAGTCTATCTTCTTCCTTCTGGGGATGAGGACTAAACCATTGGGCGCAGTTCTCTTAGTCATCTTATCTGACTTCCTTTTGTGGATGTGATCCGATCCTGGTTGTATTAATGATAACTTGTGAACTTGGTTTCAAAACTATGTTACTTCCTCTACTTTGAACTTGGTTTGTAATAACTTAAGTGAACTCTGATGTATGTATGCTTCAGCAAACTATGTGTGAACTGATGTAATATGTGATGTATTATGTTGAACTTATTACGATCTTGGTATGTTGCTTAGTTGGTTTGAAATCCCTCATGATTTTAGTTGACTATCAGAATTATATGGGCTCAAGTTTGGAAACTTGATTGCTTCAGTGATCATTTTTACACTTGTGCTCTTATAATTTGGTTGGTTCAGTGACATTCTCATGGGTTAGCCGATCATTCATGCAATGGTTAATGTGGTTGCAAATGTCTTGTGGGGGGAGAGATCAATGGAGATCATACTTAGGATCCTGAATAAGCTCCTGATTGCCACCGTGATCGAGATTATATTTGTGATCACCACGCTGAGCACCCTACCGTTGTCATGGCCACCACCGCTGTGAGCACCACAACCACCATCGTTATTGTTAGGAGTAGCACCGGTGCCTGCATTGTAACCTTCGTGACCAGCGCTGTTACCACCTTGGGTGCCTTGAGCATCTCGCTGATTGGCTAGAGGTGGGCTATTGCAACGAGAACCACTAGGATGTTATGAAACATGGCTACGATGGCTGCAACTCCACACAACTGATGTACTTGTAGCAGCTTGGGTGCGTTTTGCTAGTTTGATAGTCTAGCCCATGGTAGCGATCAGATGGACTCGTATGTTGGTTCGAATGTCTTGGTACTCTGGTGTGTTGGGAGTCACTCTAAGTTGGCCATGGCGATGGCTATGTTAGTGCTTGGGGTTCTAAAAACTTGTCTATCTCCCACCATGTCGAAAGCATTATTGAGGTTTTGTGGTTGAAGACCTCTCTGGCATTCCACTTCTACTTTGTCTAGCCATCACTAAGCTCGATCAGCGTTGCGCTACTCATGTTGTTGCCATTGTGCATCAGTTTCACCATTGACCACTGGTTTATCATTGTTGACGTTGAGAACTATGTCTCCTCATCTTGGTGGGAAGATAGGAAATCATGGAAAACCTAGCGGGTACGAAGGCAGGTATAGATCATAGTCTTTATCCTCAGGGTGTCAGACCTCGGTGTGGATGGATCTGGTGCTAGACCTCGTACTGGAGCCACAATTCTCAAGGAGGGTATGAGCAGAGACTTGTGTAGTGTCCTCGATGATTACCATGTTGACAAAATGCTGAGGCATATAGGATCTGTTTGCATAGAGGCCATGAATGTATGTGGAATATAGTGCATGTATGTCGAAGCTAGATTAGCCAAACCATATGAAAAGGCATGAGTAATGGGGACGGGATTCCCGATCTTCCGTCAAGTTCATGATAAACAACGATTTGTTTGGAGAGCAACACAACGATCCGGCTTCAGATCACAAAGACCCGAACCCTATAACCTTAGCACCACATCTTCTCTGGTTATTGACCAGCACTACACGGTCAACCACGCTAAGAAGGCTAATCCTTGCCTGTGAATCGAAGAACACAAGCAAGAACAAGAAACAATGGAACTGAATTTATAGATGAATGATTAATCTCACAAAGTTGGGGTCTCACAAACCGATGACAGCGAAACTGTTGTAAATAGAATAATCTAAGCAAAACACAAACCCTAATGTAGGTGGTAGCACCTGATTATATAGCCTAAGGGATGTCTAAGGAGCCCTCTTCATGTCCATAAGCTGCTCTAACACGTTACAAGGCCCAACAGCCCACAAGACGGCGACGCAGCGCCTTGATAGATTCTGGACATCAACTTGTTTCGACGATTTCCATTGACTCCGATGGAATTTGGGCCTCAAACTAAATCCATTGGTTAGCTTATGAAATTATATTTTCATCCACATGTTGATCATTAAAAACAGAGATCGGATGTGTCCTGGGCATCCATTTTACTGGTGTCGAGGATGTCAATAGGGGGTACCCCAGCCAACGCTCCGAATGTAAGGATTCACTAACAATTCGAGGCCCTAGCTCGATGCTCTAACATAAATACGTGATCAACAGGGCGAGGTGTCAACCATAGCCTCAAATACGGAAACGGGATCGAGCGAATCGATAAGGGCTCGATGGCCAGCGACCGTTGAATACGGAAATAGCGTCGAGCAAAATGGCGAGCCTCGAGCGCAAAAGCGCTCCCTGCTGTGTGTCACGGGTACGGGAGCTAGAGCATTTAATGCGACTGCCATGATCCCACCTAACCCGACAGTCACGGGAAGCGTGATAGGGGAACAAGCACCCGTCAAATCCCCACTTTTCCCAGATTTATCCCTGAGATTGGAGAAAAGTATAGACCTGTATAGTATGGCAGACGTAATATCCCATCGTGACCCCCCTCGAGACGCTCGAAGTCAGCGCTCTACATAACAAAGCCGCCTGAACCGCCTGACCCTCGAACAGGCATGTTCCTTCCTAGGGAAGGATCGAGCGATGGAAGTCATTGCTTCAACCACCCAGACATGACTACTGCCACGACGTACAAGCGTGCTCACGCCCAAGCCAATACTAGATGATATACAAGGAGTTAGGCTCAGGGAACGCACGCGCCATCATCACTAGAGTACCCCGTAACAAGACAGCTCGAGGCCACGCCAGTACGGAGGCCTCAAGTGGGTCAGTGCCATACCCCGATCGAGGCCTATTCAAATGCCTATACTCTATAACCTAGGCCTCCCCTTGGAACTATAAAATGGGACGCTGGGAGAAACATCCAGGAGACAGATAGAACTCGATTCTCATACGACCACCACCGACTAGGAATTAGAACCTTTAGCCACTTCCACTTGTATTCACCACCATACAAGCACTTAGGTGCAAGATAATACAAAGCCTCCCCCCCGCTGGACGTAGGGCCTTCTTTCGCTCGAACCAGGATAAATCTTTGTGTCACTCTTGTATTACCATCCAGAAAAGGGAGCACGCACACAAATTCACTCGTTGGTGTCACCCCCAGGGGTCAAAACACCGACAGTTGGCGCGCCAGGTATAGGTCCTGCGTGTTACTACCGATTTCCCATCTCTTTCCGGATGGCCACTCACGTCTCACCGATCCCACGCTCCATGGTGATCTGGTTTGCGGGCCTTGAGTTCATGTCCACCGGCTTCGGCTACGACATGATCCTGCTCTCAGTCAAAGGACTATGAGGGGCTCGCGTAATGCTCACACGATCAAAGACCCCGTGACGACCTTACCACCATGCTTCCCTGCCCAAGAGGAGGCGTGATCAGCATCGCCACCGCCCCACCGCCGCTGCACGATCATTGCCTCGTGCTGGACAGGCGACGATGGAGGGACCGACAGCTCCTCGCGCTGAGACCACAGTCATGACGGCCAGATGATAGAGTAGCCGCGTGACGGCATCAGGGGGCAGCGTACCCCGTGCACCATCGCCACCATCCGCGTTGTTACCACATGGCCTATTCACAACCAGGCGGATGCTCCGGTTTGGCTTGGACAACACTGCGACGTCGCTCGCCAGGACAATATGTCCAGGTGCCGGGACATGCGTGGCGCGACCACTAGTCCTCCCGTGCGACACGGAGACGCAGCGGCAAATTCAGCAAGTGGCTGAGCAGTCAGGTTTTCCCCAGATATGCAGGCCTCGACGCCTGGGACCTAGGCGATACACCCTCACCACGCTCAGACAGCAGTTGGCGGAGGAGGGGCGCGGATGTTTCTACACCGCCGAGCCAGACCCCGGCTTTGAATCCGATAGCTATGACCCTACAAGGGAGTGCTTCAACATCGGCAGGGTCGTCGCTACCACGGACGACACGCAGGATGCCGCCGTCGGTGCTCGAGCTCCCGCAGCTAGGGAAGATCCCAGGACACCTAGGAACGACGGGCAGGCGGACCCACCGCCTCAGGACGACAAGGTCGTGCAACTTGCGTAGCTGCAAGAGCTGAAAGCCAAGCTAGACGATGATCGCGAGCGCCTCAGCCAGCTTGAGCGGGCCCTCGAGCGAGACCATCCGCACCCGCACGGCGGGGGCACGCGCGGTCGTGCTTGAGACGTGTACCAATAGATCATCGGGGACAAAGAGCCTGAGCCGCTCGTAAGTCGTTTCCCTCAAGCCGGTCAGAACATCATGGCAGCAACCATGCTGTTACGCAATATGCCTGAGCCCTCGAACTCCTAGGTGCGACGCATTCGAGACGAGGTGCAAGGTCTGCTCCAGGTGGCGGTAGCCCAACAAGCCGAGAGCTCAGCCTCTCGACGTCAAGGGGCAACCACGACAAAGCGTGTTGAGCCAGCCCGAAATGAGATGGAGGTGTCAGTTCATCAGGAGCCACCACCTTGAGGCAAGAAGACGGTGCCCGTTCAGTAGCGCCTCGTCGACAATCGACGACCGCGTGACGCTAGACATGACATTAATGAGCATCGACGCCGTAGACACGGTGACGCTGAGGAGGAGGAGGGATACAGTGCCCACCGTGGCAGACGTTACGACAGTGACGAGGACCGAATGGCTCCCGAGCCGCCGGGCCCTCGAGTCTTCAGCAGGGCAATCCACAGCACGCCACTGCCAAGCCCATTCCAACCTCTGACCAGCATCGCCAAGTATAACAGCGAAACCAAGCCAGAACTATGGTTGGCAGACTTCCAGCTGGCATGCCAGCTGGGAGGCGCCCGAGGGGACGATCAAGCCATCATCCGGCAGTTCCCACTCTTACTCTCCGACACCGCTCGAAGGTGGCTCGATGAGGTCCCTGCCAACCAAATCCATGGCTTGACCGACCTGGTCTGGGTGTTCGAAGGAGATTTTAAGTGGACCTCAGCAATTCATGGGACCCCAGCAATTCATGGGACCTCAGCAAGTGCAAGCAGAAATGTGGAGAATCCCTCTAAGAGTACGCTCGACGCTTCTCCAAGCAACGCACCGAGCTCCCACACATCCCCAACCATGCAAGCAGAAATGTGGAGAATCCCTCCAAGAGTACGCTCGACGCTTCTCCAAGCAACGCACCGAGCTCCCACACATCCCCAACCATGACATCATTCTGGCTTTCGTCTTAGGCACCACTTGTAAGGATATGGTGCGAGAGTTCGGCCGAAATCGTCCGCAGACCATTGACGAGCTGATGGACGTGGTGGCAAACTACACCGTCGGCGAGGAGGCGGTCGCTGCTTTCTTCAGCCATGAGAACGATAAGGGGAAGGCTCCTGCAGACGACGACGAGGGCTCTAGCAGGGGGCACAAAAAGAACAACAAGAAGAAGAAGACGCGGTAGATCAAGCGGGAGGCCCTCGACGATGATTTCGTCGCCGCTGTTGAGCGCAAGAAGCCTCGAGGCCCCACAGAGGGGGCCGTCTTCGACAAGATGCTCAAAGAGCCCTGCCTTTACCACAAGGGAGGGGCTAATCACAACCTCGAGGACTGCCGCATGCTAAAGAAGTACTTCGACAGCCTAGGGCTGAAGAAGGACGACCAAAGGAAGGACAGAAGCGACAACAAGGGCAGGAATAAAGATGATGAGGGGTTCCCCGCGGTCCACGACTGTTACATGATCTACGGTGGACCCTCGACGCAGCTCACCTCTGTTGGGTATTCTTAATGTCATTACCAAAAGTAGACTTAGTTCTCTAATTCTGATAACGCCGCCAAAAATGCCAAACCTATACCTCATACCACTTAAGCCAAGTTGTCATCCCCAGCATGACATGAGAGACGCGGTAATAAAATATGCAATTGCTCATCTAAATAAATAATGAATGGGATGTGCAAGCGCACAGATTAATACCGATGCAGCATTTTAACCGGGAAGTATTCTAGGTATCGTTATTTATATTTTTACCACTAGGAAGGGATTAGTAACCATCAATGTTGATTATAGAATTGAATATAAGATTGAGTATCTATCATTGCATGTATAATTGAGAACATTTATCTAACTCTTTCATACAAAGATAAGTGTCACATAAAGGATATATAAAGTAATGAATAGTGACAAAGATAATGTTGCTCTGCCAGCCCAATACACGAGAGGGGGACTATATAAGAATCAATGGAGCTGTCACTACCACGAACTACCCCACGATCTGGCATATTGGGTACAATCACAAATAAATACGATATAAGCACCACGCCTACACAATATCTATCATTTACCCATGGATCCGATGGATAAACGCTATACGATCCTAAATTTGTATATAATTCCAATCTAACTAAGCCAAGTATATAATTATGATAGACTGAGAACAATATAATCTTGAATATAAACAAGTAGAGCAAAGTCATAAGCAATATATTGAAGTAGAACAAAGTCATATTCTTAATATTGAAGAACAAAGATGAACAATTGAAGAACAATAGAGAATTACCACAAATCCTCTTGATAGATCCGGAAACCAATCGAAGATTGACTCCTTCTAGTTCTAATCCTATGTAGCTATGCTAATCTAGATGTCTAATTGATGTGGTGGCTCTAGGCTTGATCAGAGGCTTCTTCTCCCTTGATGAATAATGAATTAGGGTTGAGAGGCTCCCTCCTCTAGGGGCCAGGGGGTCTGGTTTTATAGTCCTTCCAAGTGAATATGGGCTGTTGGATCAAATCGACATTGATTGAACGGTTATCCTTGATCCTTTAGGTCGGTGGAGCTTGATCCCGAAAGAGTGTCTTGATTGGACTCCAACAGCGGGCGGGCGCCCTGGTCCCTAGGGCGGGCGCCCTGGGCCACGCTCTGTTTCACCTCCGCTTCGTTCTCGTGGCTTCTGGAGTCTTCTAGATGTAAGATAATTGCGCAGCACGTTAATATCTCTATGTAATCCCGACGTGTGGGCCTTTCTTCTGTATTTCCTGATAACCCCCTGCAGAAATAGACAAACACCAAAACTCGTGGAATTATGTCAGATAAAACCCTAAGTCTAGATGTTGATTTCATTTGGATCCTTTTCTTTGTTTATTTGATAATTAAATTTGATACTTAAGGACCATCAACAAGCTCCCCCAAGCTTACCTCTTGCTCGTCCCTGAGCAAGGATAATCTCAGCGATGGATCAGAAGTTGCTGCAATACTTTTTAAAAATTGACGGTACACATGCTTTTAAATAAGATCTCATCTCTGAGTTAGAGTAAACTATCGAGACTTAAAACTTACTTACTTTACCTTTCACCATGGGACTTGTAACCGTCACTTCCGTCTTGAGTAGTTAAAAGATAGAACGGTCTAATCAATTGTCATGTCTCTTATTCTTGATCAGCTATAGCTTTGGAGTTTTTGCAGATTTTCAAATAAAACTCAGAGATTCCTTGTATGACTCTCTCAGATCTCTCTTTTGTGTTATTTCTGGATCCTTACCAAGGCAGTGATGGTATATGCCTTCTCTCAAAATATGTGGTATTTGTGGTATAAGGCATAGTGATATTGCTTCTCTCTCACCCTACTCTAATAAGGCTTTAATATCTGGAGCTCATAGGTGAGATAAAATATACATACTTACAAGACATTTATTGCATAGTCAAACCATGGATCCAAAGAAACAAATCAATAAGTCAAATCAAGATGTGCATGTGTGGCGATGAATGGTGTATGGTGATGATGGTGATAATGGTGAAAGTCTAATTCTACTTTTGCTCTTTTGAGGGGATACATACCTTTCTTGCTCTTTGAAACTTTGTGAGGAGAATGAGATGCTCTTCTTTTTCTTTTCTCTCAGGTGGGTATCTTGTACCTCTAATTCTATTGTCGGACACTTGTCCATTTTTACCTCTCGTCTCACTTTTTCTTTTCTTTCGAGGTTCCGGGCACTTGCCCCTTTTTATTTCCTCGTATCTCTCTTTTTTTAGAGCACTCATCTCTTGAGATAATATAGCAAGTGGTAGTAACAAGATAACTTGAGCATTTATTTTACAAGGGAAAAACAAAAATATTTTTGGCTATTCTCTCTCGGATTAGGAGTAGAATAATTTTTTGGGTGGTTCTGGAGATGGAAATGGATGGATATATGTGGATGGTACTTCTGGAATAGAAGCAGCATGTGTGAGTGAACGTGTAAGTGAATCTTGATTTTAACCACATGACAAGCTCCTAAGGGTCTACACAGCTTGACCATACTCAATGCTCATAAGCAGTAAAAAGTAAATGTGTTGCTCAAAGTCTAGCAAGCATGTATATATGGCTGTGGTAGGAATTTAAACTCTCATCATACAGGAACTCATCATGTGTTATTTTAAAGATTTTAAAAGATAAAATTCTCTAGAATTCTAGCATCTCTAGGAACAGATAAATAGCAGCTCATCCTTCTCATATAGTATCCGTTAACAACTTAGACTTCAGATCAAGTTTTCTTCCCACAAGTTTAGGTTTAGAGCAAGCTTTAAATTATAACAGTTATATCTAAACTTGAGAAAGAACTCAAATTTGAAAATTAGGCAGAGCAACTATTCATCATATCCATGCTAGAGTTTTATTATTAAGATTCAGTTTAGCATAACTACTTTATTTATTTATTAAACGCACTAAGCAGAAGATATATATAAGCACAAAATCTTTATTTGGTTTTCCATAGTTATGTATATTTATATTTTAATATAATATAAGTATAAAGATAGATAGAAATACTTAACGGGATAAATGGGGGTGCTCTCCCCCAAGCTGAATTTTGACGTAATTTCTCTTGATGTAGCTAGCAGGTGGCAGAGGTGTATTTAAAAGTCGGCAGACAGCGATTAGTATGTCCTCCATCTGCTAGTCTTCTTGATTCTTAAATTATGTGGAACTCAAATAGACAACAAAGCTTTGTAGAACTGATTAGGTGTTAGCATAAATATCTAGCCTTTGTCATGTTGAGCTTCCTCAATAAATATTACTCCCTATTTTTATATTTTCATTTTATAGAGCAGAAAAAATATTTATTTTATTTTTATGCCACCACAGTGAATGTACTTATGGGTTTTATGCCACTCGTATACTCACATGGGGCTTACTATTTTTTAACATTTTTATTTTCTTTTTAGGATAGTATGAACATGATTAACTAAGTAAACTATTTGAAATAATTAAAAGGGAAAGGATAACTACCAAATTTACCTCTTGGCAAGGCGTTCGGTGTTTTTAAGTCCTCCGAACGGGACTCTCCGTTTTCTCAGTTGACCTGGGATTCGTTGGGTGGCGTCGTCGGTACTTCCAGCAGCGCCTCCTCTTCGTGAATAGTTATCTTCTCTTTCCATACCTGACTCGGTGCTACGGTTTCCTCAAGATAATTCTGTTTAAACTGTATGTCTTCAGACCTTATCACTTCACCTTCATAGTCTGCCCATCCATCATTGATGATTTGCCTCTTCTGGTTGCGGTTGAGTCTCTTTCTGACCTGCTTAGAGTCTTCAACGATATAGTTAGGATCAGTAAAATAGCGGCGTACCTTCTCTGAGGGGAAGTGCATATGGACTTCTCTAGTTCCAATGTAGATGATTGCTTTAACGGTGCTGAGGAACGGTCTTCCAAGGATGATGGGTGGATCGTATTTGTCTTCTCCCATGTCAATAACCTGAAAGTTTGTGTAGACAAAATGATCGTCTATTTTGACTGGGACATCAGTCACTGTTCCTTTAACCTCTCGAAATGTCTGATCTGCCATCTGGAGCTGAATGTATGTTGGTTTCAGGGGCATGGTTCTGAACAAGAGCCGATAGGTTAATGCGGCCATTATGTTGACGCCCGATCCGGTGTCGCAAAACGTCTTGTAGAAGTTATATCCATTTATGGAGCAATAGAAGCTTGGCATTCCTAGGTCGTCCTTCTTGGTCAGAAACGGTGACTTAAGTCGATGATCTTTACCTCTTTGAACTGCAGTGACCATCTTAGCTGACTCGGTCCACACTTGCTTGTTTCTGTTCCTCCTGTTGGTCCTCTTCCTTGGTTCATGTCGGGATTGCTCTGGGATTTGTGTAGTCTTGTTCTTGAAGGAAAACGTCTCCTTCCTCCCTTTGATGTAGAAACTGATTTTAGCAGCACTTGCGTAGATGACAGCTCCCGAGGTGTTCAAGAATGGCCTCCCTAAGATGATGGGTGCCCTCTCATCATCACCGGTCTCTATCACCACGAAGTCTACAGGGGCGTATAAGCTACCAACTCGAACACAAAGGTTCTTCAATATTCCCTTTGGGAAACTTATCGTCTGATCTGCAAACTGCAAACACATGGTTGTTTCTAATAAAGGATATGTAAAGAATTTTTCATAGAGTACCCTGGGCATAATGTTGACACTAGAGCCAAAGTCGTAGAGTGCTTCTGGGAAGTCCACCATGCCGATGGAGATCGAGATGACAGGGCGTCCTAGATCGCCTCTCTTGACCGGCACAAGGTCAGTAGTAACATCAGTGACAGGGTTACTCCAGTTACCTGCATCAAACATGTCTACAAGATTTACAGATTCTAATCCTTCCGGTTGTGATGGTATACCAGGGTTAGTAGCAGGAACAGCAGTAGCTATTTGATTTAACTGAGATTCAATCATTTTATTAAAGCTAATTTGAATCTTGATGGCAGTAGAGAAATTATCCATTCTATTATTTATATTTTCTAGCATTTTATCATTAGATGCCAATTTCTTAGATAGGTTATCCATTAGCTTTCCTTGATTAGACACTAACTCTCTCAGAGGTGGAAAATTATTATTATTGTTGTAAGAATTGTTACCTTGATAATTACCTAAGTAGTTAGGCCTCTATTGATTCCAACCTTAATTTTGTTGAGGATGGTTGTAGTAGTAGTAGTAGTTGTTGTTGATGTAGTTCACATCCTTAAGTATCTCAGGGTAGTGATTGCCTGAGTGTCCAGTATCTCCACATTCCTCACAAGTTATGTGAGAGTCGTAGATGTGCATACCTTCCTTCTTATCTCCAGCTCTATCTTCGAGCTTCTTCATGAGCAGGTCTAGCTTAGCAGATAGCATGTCTACCTCCTTGAGCTGATGCATACCTCCACCTTTCTTGCGTGTCTGGGTCCTCTCTTCATTCCAGCTTTGGTTGGACACCATCTTCTCCACAAGAGCCGTGGCTTGTGATATGGTGAGTGATAGGAATGCTCCTCTAGCTGCAGCATCCATGGTCTCTCGGGCACTGTTGCCGAGCCCATGATAGAACGTCTGCATTAGTAGCCAACTCTCCATTCCATGATGGGGACATTCTAGGATGTAGTCTTGGAAGCACTCCCATGCTTCTGGAACGGATTCATCATGTTGTTGCTGAAAACTTGTAATTTTCCAACGGAGAGCATTGGTCTTGCCCATGGGAAAGAACTTAGCCAGAAAGTTTGTAGAGCAGAGTGCCCACATAGTATTCTTCTCCTTTGTAGCGTAGAACCATTGCTTCGCTCTTCCTAACAGTGAGAATGGGAAGAGGCGAAGTAGTATAGCATCTCTGGGGACTCCTGATATGGTGAATGTGTTGCAAATCTCCAGGAAGTGTTGGAGATGAGCACTAGCATCTTCGTGTGCCTTCCCACAAAACTGGTTGGATTGCACTATGTTGATAAGTCTAGGCTTGAGCTCAAAGTTGCCGTCGATCTCTGCAGCAGGTCCAGTATAGATGTTGTCCATAGTGGGAGCGGAGAACTCACGGATCGATTTGTTCGCCATGACCTCAAACTCTGAAGACAAGTTCCGGTGATCTTCTTGATTGGATGAAGCTTCTTGCTGAAGTTTTGATGATCTCTTCTTGAGCTTGGCTCTTGTTTTTCTAAATAATGCTTCGGGATTGTCAACAAAATTTTCTAGAAGATGTCTTCTATTCATACATTCCCCTGCATAAGATAAAATAGAAAAATATCGGGGTAAAACTGTATGAGAGAATTGATAAGCTCAATCATATTAGTGATGCGAATGATGACTCAAAATCTTATATTCATTCCTGATTCGTAATCAACCTTCCCCGGCAACGGCGCCAAAAATGCTTGTTGGGTATTCTTAACGTCATTACCAAAAGTAGACTTAGTTCTCTAATTCTCATAACGGCGCCAAAAATGCCAAACCTATCCCTCATACCACTTAAGCCAAGTTTTCATCCCCAGCATGACCTGAGAGACGCGGTATTAAAATATGCAATTGCACATCTAAATAAATAATGAATGGGATCTGTAAGTGCACAGATTAATACCGATGTAGCATTTTAACCGGAAAGTATTCTAGGTATCGTTATTTATATTTTTACCACTGGGAAGGGATTAGTAACCATCAATGTTGATTATAGAATGGAATATAAGATTGAGTATCTATCATTGCATGTATAATTGAGAACATTTATCTAACTCTTTCATACAGAGATAAGTGTCACATAAAGGATATATAAAATAATGAATAGTGACAAAGATAATTAATCTGATCAGCATAACTTAGCCACATATAAATATGATAAGCACCTCAATTAGATATTCTAGCAAGTCATTAGCATGGTATTAGGACGAACTATAAGAAAATTTCTTAAGTTATTCTTAACTATATAGTCTAGCATATCATAGTTAGTGCAAGTATACTTAGCAATCATTGCAAGACAGGACTACGCCGATGCATAGTGATATTAGCAAGGAATATGAGAAACACGTAATCACTCCCCTGTAATAATGTTGCTCTGCCAGCCCAATACACGAGAGGGGGACTATATAAGAATCAATGGAGCTGTCACTACCACGAACTACCCCACGATCTGGCATATTGGGTACAATCGCAGATAACTACGATATAAGCACCACGCCTACACAATATCTATCATTTACTCATGGATCCGATGGATAAACGCTATACGATCCTAAACATGTATATAATTTCAATCTAACTAAGCCAAGTATATAACTATGATAGACTAAGAATAATATAATCTTGAATATAAACAAGTAGAGCAAAGTCATAAGCAATATATTGAAGTAGAACAAAGTCATATTCATAATATTGAAGAACAAAGATGAACAATTGAAGAACAATAGAGAATTGCCATGAATCCTCTTGACAGATCTGGAAACCAATCGAAGATTGACTCCTTCTAGTTCTAATCCTATGTAGCTATGCTAATCTAGATGTCTAATTGATGTAGTGGCTCTAGGCTTGATCAGAGGCTTCTTTTCCCTTGATGAATAATGAATTAGGGTTGAGAGGCTCCCTCCTCTAGGGGCCAGGGGGTCTGGTTTTATAGTCCTTCCAAGTGAATATGGGCCGTTGGATCAAACCGACATTGATTGAAGAGTTATCCTTGATCCTTTAGGTCAGTGCAGCTTGATCCCAAAAGAGTGTCCTGATTGGACTCCAACAGGGGGCGGGCGCCCTGGTCCCTAGGGTAGGTGCCCTGGGCCAGGCTCCGTTTCACCTCCGCTTCGTTCTCGTGGCTTCTAGAGTCTTCTAGATGTAAGATAATTGCACAGCACGTTAATATCTCTATGTAATCTGGACGTGTGGGCCTTTCTTCCGTATTTCCTGATAACCCCCTGCAGAAATAGACAAACACCAAAACTCGTGGAATTCTATCAGATAAAACCATACGTCTAGATGTTGATTTCATTTGGATCCTTTTCTTTGTTTATTTGATAATTAAATTTGATACTTAAGGACCATCAACAACCTTGAGACAGCACAAGAGGGTGCGTCGGGAGGTTTTCACGGTGAGGATGGCGCTGCCACAGTACCTCAATTGGTCGAGCACCCTCACCTTCAATCTCAACGACCACCCCGACAGAGTGGTCGCCCCTGGTGTTTACCTACTCATCATCGACCCCATCAACATCAACACCCGGCTCTCGAAGGTGTTGATGGACGGCGGCAGCATCCTCAACATCATCTACCTCGAGACCCTCGACCTCCTAGGCATCGAGAGAGCAAAGCTCCAACCTAGCGCTGGCAGTTTCCATGGCGTCGTACCAGGGAAAAGGCACTACCGGTGGGTCGAACCGACCTACCGATCTGTTTTGGCACGGTGGCCAACATCAGGAAGGAAACCCTCACTTTTGAAGTGGTGGGTTTTCGAGGCACCTATCACGCCATCATCGGGTGCCCAGGATACGCCAAGTTTATGGCGATCCCCAACTACACTTACCTCAAGTTGAAGATGCCCGGGCACAAGCGAGTCATCACCGTCACCTCCTTTTACAAACACGCCTACAATTGCGGTGTCGAGTGCGTCGAGTACAGGGAAGCAGTCAAGAGCTCTGTCGAGCTCGCCTCGAGGCTCGAGACCCTCGCCACTGAGGCTCTAGAGCCTAAGCGCCATGCGGGCAGCTTCGAGCCAGCAGAGGGCACGAAGAAGATCCCACTCGACCACAACAGCTCTGATGACAAGGTGCTGACGATCAGCGCCAACCTCGACCCCAAATAGGAGGCCGTGCTTGTCGACTTTCTCCATGCAAATGCTGACATGTTTGTATGGAGTCCCTCGGACATGCCTGGCATACCGAGGGAAGTTGTCGAGCACTCCTTGGAGATTCGAGCCGGTTCCAAGCCAGTGAAGCAACGCTTGCGCCGCTTCAAAGAAGAAAATCTCAAGATCATTGGTGAGGAGGTCCACAAGCTTTTGACGGCCGGATTCATCAAGGAGGTTCATCATCCTGACTGGTTAGCAAATCATGTATTAGTTAAGAAAAAGAATGGGAAAATGAGGATGTGTGTCGATTATACCAGTTTAAATAAAGCATGTCCAAAAGTTCCCTTTCCTTTACCACACATTAATCAAATGGTCAATTCTACCACAGGATGTGAGACCCTTTCGTTCCTCGATGCTTATTCCGGTTAGCATCAAATAAAAATGAAAGACTCCGACCAGCTCGCGACCTCTTTTATCACGCCTTTTGGGATGCACTGCTATGTGACCATGCCATTTGGGCTTCGTAACGCCGGAGCCACGTATGAACGGTACATGCTCCACGTTTTCGGGGAACACATAGGGTCAACAGTCGAGGCGTACATCGATGACATCGTCGTGAAGTCAAAAAGATAGGGCGACCTGATTCAGGACCTCGAGATCACCTTTGGCTGTCCATGTGCAAATAAAATCAAGCTCAACCCCGAGAAATGCGTCTTTGGTGTGCCTCAAGGCATGCTTTTAGGGTACATAGTCTCCCAGCGCGGTATCGAGGCCAACCCCAGAAAAGTCTCGACCGTCACCAAGATGGGGCCGATTCAAGACATCAAGGGCATACAAAAAGTTACAGGCTGTCTGGCGTCACTGAGCCATTTCATTTTGAGGCTGGGGAAAAAGCGTTGCCGTTATACCGGATCCTGAAGAACGTTGAGTGCTTTACCTGGACTATCAAGGCTGAGGAAGCCCTCGACAAACTAAAAAGAATGCTGACCACTGCTCCGATCCTGGTGCCTCCTTGACCTGCAGAACCTCTGCTCCTATACGTCGTGGCAATGGCCCAGGTTGTTAGCGCGGCCGTGGTGGTGGAAAGTCTAGAGGAAGGGCATGTGCTACCAGTTCAGCGGCCGGTCTACTTCATCAGCGAGGTGCTCTCGGAGACAAAGGTACGATACCCCTAGGTCCAAAAATTGATTTATGCTGTGATTCTCGCCCGACGCAAGTTGCAGCATTACTTTCTTGGCCATCCGATCACGGTGGTCTCGTCCTTCTCGCTAGGCAAGATCATCCAGAATTGAGAGGCCACTAGGAGGATTGCCAAGTGGTCGGTCGAGCTCATGGGGGAGACCCTCACCTATGCGCCTCGCAAAGCCATCAAGTCTCAAGCACTAGCGGATTTCGTCGTGGAATGGACAGACACCCAGCTCCCCTTGGCTCAGGTCCAAGCAGAACTGTGGATGATGTACTTTGACGGGTCACTCATGAAGACAGGAGCTAGGGCAGGCCTGATATTCATCTCACCTCTCGGCGTCCACATGAGGTATGTCATCCGAATACATTTTGCCGTGTCAAACAACATTGCAGAATACGAGGCCCTTGTCAACGGGCTAAAGATCGCCATCAAGCTAGGATTCTGACGCCTCGACGTTCGAGGTGACTCTCAGCTAGTCATCGATCAAGTCCTGAAAGCCTCGAGCTGCCATGACCCAAAAATAGAGGCTTACTACAAGGAAGTACGCAAGCTGGAGGACAAGTTCCATGGCCTCGAGCTCATTCACATCGCACGGTGATACAATGAAGCGTCCGACGAGCTTGCCAAGATTGCGTCCACTCGAGGCACTGTCCCACCAGACGCCTTGTCAAGGGACCTACTCGAGCCATTTGTCGACCTAGGCGCGGGGGCTAGCGTTGAAGCTTCCACCCCTGAGCCCATTGACACGGTTAAGGCTCTCCTAACGATGGTGGCAATAATGTAAGTTGAGAAAACCCCTCAACACCCTGGGCGACCGTTTGACTGGCGTACACCTTACTGTTGACACTTGCTAACACCACTTGAATACTAGGTTGTCATCCCTAGCATGGCGCTAGAGTGTACTAAGGTATTTATGAATATGAAGGCTTATTAGAAAATAATCTATTCTATCCGCAAGCGCACAGATAAAATACCTCATTGTAGCTTTTCATCAGGAAAAGTATTCCGGGTATCGTTATTTATAATTTTGCTTAAGAGAACGGCGAAAGTGAAAACAGGGGTAAAATCTATCAAGGCATAGACTAGAGATAAGCTTGCAAGAACATGATTACTAATGAGAAACTCATCACATAGTCACTTGCTTTGGCAGGGGGTATGCCATAATAATAAAGATAATGAAATATAGCTCATGGGTAAATAACACAGCGATTAGAAATAGACTACTCCATATAAATGTAAGGTGACGTTGGATTAGCTAGAGAATGGATTCTAAGTATCTAATATCTACTAGGTCACAATCTACTCTAGGCATCTACAAGATCGTATATAGCACAAAAGACTCTTCATTCATGTATAAGGAACATTGCTAAAGTAAATCAGAACGTAACAAGACTTACTCCGCAATACAAATTCTGCCTGTCCTACTAACGGAGGGTGGACTATATAAGAATCAACGAAGCTGTCACCATCACGAACTACCACAACCTGGCCAATAGGATACATTTGTAGGTAAATAATATCTAAGCACCACGCCCACATATGATCTACCACTTAGCTCCCACATGTCAAGTGCTAAGCGTTTTGCAAACTTATACATAAACTCATTATCATTTATAACTATATCAAATATAGAACTAGAACAAACTAAGAACATAATAAATAGAGACATAATGCAATTAGAATAAAGTCGTAGAGAAATATATGAAATAATACCAATCTTTATTGATGAAGATCCAAAATCCAGAGCGCTAGGCTCTACTTCTCTAATTCTATCTAATCAATCCTATAGAACTTGAAGGAATTGGGAGTAGCTAATTCTAATTCTCAGCGGGAGAGAAGTTCCTAAACCCTAACTTTGATGGCTTCCTCTAATAATGATTTCTCCTCTCCCCTTGGGGTGGAGAGGCCTTGCTTATATAGCCCCCTCAAATAAACGTTGGCCATCGGATCAAACCGACCTTAATCGCACAGTTTTCCTTGAAGATTAGAGGCGGTGGAGCACGATCCAGGAGACGGAGCCTGATTGGCCCGTGTAGCTGGGCGGCCGCCCAAGGGGGTTGGGCGGGTGCCCTATCCCCGGGCCCATCCGGTCTCCCGTTCGCTCCGATGGCTTCTGGACTCTTCTAGGTTGAGGAAAATTGCCGCACACGTAATTATCTCATTGTAAACCCAACGTGTGGGCCTTCCTTCCATATTTTCTGATAACCTGACGTGTGTCTCATGCATCATTGATGTCTCATATTGATGAGTGTTATAACCTTCCATTGTAGACATAAAAAACAGCAACAAATAGTGAAGATTATCCTAAGTAATTTAACTACGCAGGTGGAGTGGTGCCTCTTAAGATCACAGCATAGGAAACACCTTATCAAGTACTTACAAGATTCTTACTATCAAGAGTTCAAGACAAAGGATACCTGGAAGGCATAGCCCAAGATTGCAAGGGTCTTTTTCTGTACCAATCTGAAGTATATGTGGAGCTTAGGAGGCACACAAAAAAATAATTATTTATATGTGGCACACAAGTCAATAACAGATAGCAATATTGAATAAATGTCCAAAGCACTTGTCCTAGTCACTAGCCTATACGTGTTCCTAGCACTAGTTGTGATAAACAAAAGAGTGAATAATTATGAATAGAAACAAGTATGAAGGTAGCAACGGAAATATGGGCAAGGCAAAAGACACCACAAACAATAGAGCTATTGAGTGTTCTCTGTGTGCTCCTTTTTCGATCTCTTCTCTTTTCTTTTACATTTTTTTCTATTTTTGTACAAACTTTTTTTGCTTTTGCTCTTTTGATATTTTTCTCTCAACAAGAAGCACACATGGACAAACCACAAAAATTTTGAGCTCAATTGGATAAAAGATGTGACCTATAGAAAATTAGAATTGTGCTCTAAAAATCATACCAAAAGTTGTGGGCCCAAAAACTCATTTTTCCTGATCGAATTTCACAAATCTAATTTTCATGAATCAGCTTTGCTGGATAAAATAGATCTAAAATTTTCTAGCGTTCTCTCTAGATATAAAATTTGTCCCGTTTCAAGTTTGGATGTAAAAGTTATGATAGTTTTAAGGAAACTGCTCGAATCAGAGTTTTAGTGGACACATGATGTAAACAAATGGTGATACGGGATGACGGTGGGTAGAGAGATTAACACAAACTACAAAAGAACACAATCTAAACCAGCAATAGGACCTTGACCTAGGACACAAACTCAATATGGCAGACTCTGAAACTAAAATATGCAAAGCTATGGCACGGATGGTTGTAGGACAGGAAAGAAATATGGCGGTGGACTATGGGGCGAAGCAAAATCAACAAAACTAGGGTACATATGAACTTGATGGTATACTTGAGGCTCTGAATACCAAATAATAGGGACAGGATTCCCCATGTTCTGTCAAGTTCATGATAAACAACGATTTGTTCAGAGAGCAACACCCCGATCCGACTTCAAATCACAAAGACTCGAATCCTACAACCTTAGCACCATGTCTCCTCTGGTTATCGACCGGCACTGCACGGTCGACCTCGCCAATAAGGCTACTCCTTGCCTGTGAATCAAAGAACACAAGCGAGAACAAGAAAGAATGCAACCGAATTTGCAGATGAACTATTAATCTCATAAAGTTGGGGTCTCACAAACCGATGACGGAAAACTGTTGCAAACAGAATAATCTAAGAAAAACCCAGACCCTAATGTAGGTGCCAGCTACTAATTATATAGCCTAAGGAATGTCTAAGGACCCCTCTTCACGTCCATAAGGTGCCCTAACATGTTACAAGGTGATGAGGGTCAGGCCCGATCTTCCGAGAGGTAAATGATAAAATTCGATTTGTGGAGAACTCGACGTTGGTGATCCGGCTTCAAATCAGCACGATTCGAACCCTGCAACTGTTACACCACTGCTCTGTTGGTTATCAGCCAAGCACAACTTGATTGACCTCGCCAAGAAGGCTGTTCCTACAAGCGAATCGAAGAACACAAGCAAGAAAGTATAAACATGCAATCTGATATTGTAGATATGAATGACGCGAATATACAATGACGGTTCAAGAACTCAGTTCCAAAGGACTAATCGACACAGTGGAGAAGATCAAGAACGGGGACCCTGGATCAGTGTAAAAGGATTTCTCAGCACAGTTACAATAAACGATTTAGTTTCTTGATGAAAAACTAAACTCTAAACAAAACCCAAGTCTAAACAGCGGCGGCTGCATGAAATATAAAGGAGAAGCGAACTAGGGTTGGAGGTGACTAGGGGGAGGCGCCCACAACATGGGCTTAAGGCCCGAATTCGATACATGACCAAGTTGGCCCAAAATAGGCGAGATTGCACATTGTCGTGGACATAAAGATTAATCCACAAAAGATCTGGAGTTGGGACCAGATCCAAAACGACAACGTCGTTGTCCCCTTTCCAACGAGTCCAAGATCACCCCGTTTCGATGTCGTATGAAAAAGTTATAATCAAAACACTGGAGACATGTTCCGCTGAATCCGAGAGTGACGTGGTAGCTGAGTTGGAGATGAATTACAACTTGGAAAAGACAATGGTGTCAACGTATCCAGCGTGGCGATGTCCTCATCATCCTCCCCTTCTTGAATTGGAGTCGTCCTCGACTGCATCTTGGTGATGCCCTCATCATCCCCTCCTTCTATAATTGGAGTCGTCCTCGACTCTTCCCCATCAATAAACTCCTGCAAAAGGTTAGTGACAGCAGGCAATGCACAAGACATAATAGGTTGACAAAGCATAGTATAAAATGGTGCATCTGGATTATCACATAACGCAGTAGTAGTAGAAGTTGTAGCAAGTAAAGCACCTGTATGTAACTTATTTTCATTATTTTTATCAATGTCTGTGGAAGGTTTATTGTTAATCTCTTTAGCATATTTAACAATATCCATTGGTGACAAAGGCAGCAAAGTAATGTTCTTATTCTTATGTATGAAAGTGTATGTATTAGTTCTACCATGGTGTAAAGCATTAGTATCAAATTCTCGTGGACGTCCTAACAAAATTGAACAAGCTTGCATAGGCACAACATCAAAATCAGCGGTATCATGATAACAACCTGTGAAGAAACTAATGCGGGCTGATTTAGTTACCTTAGTCTTACCACTATTATTGAACCATTGAAGTTTATATGGATACGAATGTTGTCGTGTGGTTAAGCCAAGCTTCTCAACCAAATCTGAACTCACCAAGTTGTTGCAACTCCCGCTATCAATAATGGTGAGAACACAACAACCTTGCACAATAAGATATATGTGGAACAAATTGTGGCGCTGGATCTGCTTCTCTTCTTCATGTACCACACACTACTACAGAATGAGGCATTGGTCGATGCCCAAAATGGCCAAAAACCTCGGCCTTTTTGCGGCCCGGGGTTAAAGACCCCTTTAGCACCGGCCAGCGCCACGGGCTGAGGCAAAGCCTTTAGCACCGGTTTGTGTTACAAACCGGTGCTAAAGGGGTCACCCTTTAGCACCGGTTATTGCCCTGAATCGGTGCTAATGGTCCGGTTTATAGGCCGGATCCTCTCTGCCCATTTGAAACCGAGAGCACCATTCACCATTGTTGTTCTTGGAGCTTCTTCTTCCTTGTTCTTCATTTGTTCTTAACCTCCGACGCCCATCGTTGATCTTCTTCGACTCTGTCATCGTTTCTTCGTGTTTGGAGGTGACTAACTTTTGTCTTTCTTGTCTTTTTCATGTTGTTTTTGGCTTGTGATGTTCCCATTATTTTTAGCTCAAATCCACTTTGTTATTTTGAATCATTCACATGAATTAGTATCCATATATATATATCATATTTCATGGTTGACCTAGTATTAATGTAGTTTGCAAGAATGAATTATAGTATCTTTTTATGATCTTAGAAAGTAGGATAGTTCAAATTAATTGGTTTGTTAATATCACTTGATTTATTTTTATTACTACATAATGTCCATTGTATCATACATGTTTACTAGTAAATGTGGAATTTATAATTGTTTAAAAAATGAGTACGGATAGTAGATGGCAACCGTGACCGGGTCTTCAGTCTCTCAACGGGTTCAAAAGCGATACTGGCCGGAACTCCCTCTCATTACTTGTGGCAAGTGTGGGCAGAAGATTGTGATGGAGTACAAAGTGTCGAAAGAGGGAGTAAACAAGGGTCGTATATTCTACAAGTGTCCGGATCGTAATGTGAGTTATTTCCAGACATTTGCTTATATATGTGCAAATTTTTTAAATGATATTAATTAAACTTTTGATTCTCTCTTTTAATTTCAGTGGGACGGTACCGGTGGATGTACAGGTTGGTACTGGGAGGAAGAATACATTGAACACATTAAGAAATCTTTTGCACAGGTGGTTGAGGCTGAAGGTGGTGAGGCAGTGAGCCGACGAAAGGAGTTCAATGATGTTGATCAAGCGAATGATCTATCTATTATAGTTGGGATTGAACGCGAACTAATTATGTTGCTTAAGTGCATTTTAGTGTTGGTTTTTTTAGTGCTAGTTGCGATTGTATTTGTTGTAGCCAAGCTTTCCTGAATTAATCAACTATGTATCTTAGACATGTTGTGCAATAAGATGAGAAACTATATGTGTGCATGGTTTTCATAATATATATGTTATATTTAATGCAGATGGTAACATGTAATTGGATGTATAATGCCGATCGGCGCTCCGAAGAGTTCATTAATGGCGTGCACTATTTCTTAAGTGTGGCCGAGACAAATAAGAGGGACGGTTTCATGTGTTGTCCATGTGCCATGTGCAAGAATTTGACGAAATATTCTAACTCAAGAACTCTTCATTCGCACTTATTAAAGTCTGGTTTTGTACCAAACTATATTTGTTGGACCAAACATGGAGAAAGCGGGATTATGATGGATGAAGTTGAAGAAGAAAAAGAAGAATTGGACCATGCCAATATTATTGCTCAGTACGGTGGCTTCAATGATGTTGCAATGGGGGAGATAATGAAGAAGAGGTAGCGGCAGAAGATGATCGGGGCGATGATGCTTTTGGTGATGCCATCCGTGATGCACAAAGAGAATGTGAAAGTGATAAAGAGAAAGCCAAGTTCAAGCGCATGCTAGAGGACCACAGGAAATCGCTATATCCCACCGCTGAAGAGGGGCAAAAAAAGCTGGGTACCACACTGGAATTGCTGCAATGGAAGGCAAAGAATGGTACATCTGAAAAGGCATTTGGGCAGTTATTGAAGATCATAAAAAAGATGCTTCCGAAAGGCAACGAATTGCCCACCACTACGTATGAAGCAAAACAGGTTGTCTGCCCTTTGAGATTAGAAATCCAGAAGATACACGCATGTCCTAATGACTGCATCCTCTACCGTGGGGAGGAATACAAGAATTTGGATGCATGTCTAGTATGTAAGGCATCACGGTATAAGATTAGACGAGATGATCCTGGCGATGTTGAGGGTGAAGAACGTGATAGGAAGAAAATTCCTGCCAAGGTTATGTGGTATGCTCCTATAATACCACGATTAAAACGTCTGTTCAGAAATAAGGACAATGTAAAGTTATTGCGGTGGCATAAAGAAGACCGTAAGATAGACAATATGCTGAGACACCCTGCCGATGGATCCTAGTGGAGAGCGATAGACAGAGAATTCCCAAATTTTGCAGATGATGCTAGAAACTTGCGGTTCGCCTTAAGTACAGATGGTATGAATCCTTTCGGTGGGCAGAGCAGTAGTCACAGCACTTGGCCAGTTACTCTATGTATCTACAACCTTCCTCCATGGCTATGCATGAAGCGGAAGTTTATTATGATGCCGGTGCTTATCCAAGGACCGAAGCAACCTGGCAATGACATAGATGTCTACCTAAGGCCATTAGTTGAGGAACTTCAACTTTTATGGAGCAGACCAAGAGTTCGCGTGTGGGATTAATACAAACAAGAGCACTTTGACCTGCGAGCATTGCTATTTGTAACAATCAATGATTGGCTAGCTCTGAGTAATCTTCCAGGCTAGTCAAACAAGGGATATAATGCATGCACACATTGTTATGAAGACCTTGACTGTGTATTTTTGAAAAAATGTCAAAAGGTCGTGTACCTTGGCCACCGTTGGTTTCTTCCTGTGAACCACCCAGTACGAAAGAAAGGCAAGCATTTTAATGGCAAGGCAGACCACCGGACCAAACCTCTCAATCGAACCGGGGATGATGTACTCGAAATGGTCAAGGATATAAAAGTGGTATTTGGAAAGGGACAAGGCAGCGAACCTATTCCCAAGGATGCTAAGGGACACGTACCCATGTGGAAGAAGAAATCCATATTTTGGGAGCTACCTTACTGGAATGTCCTAGAGGTCTGCAACGCGATCGACGTGATGCATCTGACAAAGAATCTTTGTGTGAACTTGCTCGGATTCATGGGTGTCTACGGGAAGTCTAAGGATTCACTTGAAGCACGACAAGACTTGCAGCGCGTGAAAGAACGAGACAAACTGTATACAGAAAAGACAGATGATGGACGTCATTACTTAAGCCTTACTAGCTACACTCTGAGCAAAGAAGAGAAGGAAAACATGTTTGAATGTCTTAGCAGCATCAAGGTCCCATCTGGATTCTCCTCCAATATCAAGGGAATAATTAATGTGCAGAGAAGAAATTCCTGAACATGAAGTCTCATGACTGTCACGTTCTAATGACACAATTGCTGCCGGTGGTTTTAAGAGGAATTTTACCTCCACACGTACGTCTAGCCACCGTAAAGCTATGTGCATTCCTCAATGCAATTTCTCAGAAGGCAATCAATCTAGAGCAACTAGATACTCTACAAAATGATGTCGTTCAATGTCTCGTCAGCTTTGAGTTGGTGTTCCCTCCATCCTTCTTCGATATCATGACACACCTCCTAGTTCATCTGATCAAAGAGATTCGTATTCTCGGTCCTGTGTTCCTACACAACATGTTCCCCTTCGAGAGATTCATGGGTGTCCTAAAGAAATATGTCCATAGTCATTCCCGGCCAGAAGGAAGCATTGCCAAGGGCTACGGAACAGAGGAGGTCATAGAGTTCTGTGTTGACTTTATTCCAGACCTTGACCCAATTGGCATTCCTGAATCTCGACACGAGGGCAGACTCGGCGGAAAGGGAACACTTGGGAAGAAAACATATATTGGTACGGGAGATGATTACTTCAATAAAGCACACTACACAGTTCTCCAGAACTCCTCATTGGTGGAACCATATGTTGAGGTACACAAAGATTTCCTACGGTCCCACTGGCCCGGGAAGAATGAAGTTTGGATAATGCGTCAGCACATGGAAACTTTTGGCGATTGGTTGCGCAAAAAATGTCAAGGTGATGAAAATATTGATGAGCAGCTTTATTTGTTGGCTAGGCAACCATCATGGCATGTCCTCATGTACAAAGGGTACGAGATAAATGGTAACACATTTTACACAGTTGGCCAAGATAAAAGGAGCACCAACCAAAATAGTGGTGTACGCGTGGATGCCACGGATCCAAATGGGAACAGACAAACATATTATGGATGCACAGAAGACATATGGGAACTAGTCTATGCAGCTAATTTTAAAGTTCCTTTGTTCCGGTGCCAATGGGTGAAGATGACCGGAGGTGGGGTAACAGTCGACAAGGAGTATGGGATGACAACCATGGACCTTAACAATAGTGGGTTCAAAGATGAACCATTCGTCCTTGCTGTAGACGTGAGTCAGGTGTTCTATGTCAAAGATATGTCCACAACCAAAGAGAGAAAAAAATGATGACCACTCAATCATCAATGAGCCAAAGCGCCACATTGTCCTTTCTGGGAAAAGAAACATTGTCAGAATTGAGGACAAGTCAGACATGTCAGGCGATTACGAAAGGGATGATCGAATTCCGCCCTTCATAGTCAACAAAGACCCAAGCATTCTGTTGAATAATGAGGACACTCCATGGTTCCGGCAGGATCATAACCAAGGGTCATACGTCAAGAAGAAGTTCACTGTTGTGTCGGCTTAACATAAAGTCATGTTTAATAGTATGTGTTGTAACAAACTTTGTATGAAACTATATTTGAGAATTGTGAATTTTGATGAGTGTAACAAACTATAAAGTCATGTTTAATATTGGTATTCATGACTTTTCCATTCGAGACCATCTAGGGTTCCGAAACCGCTGCGTGGCTATGAATTCTCTAAAAATTCAAAATTCAGTGGTTCAAACTTTTCCAAATGGAAAGTTGACCATTAGACAAAATGTAGAACTTGATGAGTGTAACAAACTTTGTATTCATGACTTTTCCATTTGGGACCATCTAGGGTTCGGTCAAAGGGTGTTTTTGTAAAAACCAATGCTTTGACTTTGGTCAAAATTGATCAAATGGCCCATTTGATGACTTCAAATGAAAAAATTTTGAATATAAAGTTGTTAGAAATCTTCAAGATCTACATTTTATATATTGTCCATTTTTCCATTTGGATATTTTTGAGCCAATCCTAAGCACATTTCTTTAAAATCCAAGACGAGTTTTTGTCAAACTTGGTCAAATGACAAACTAAATTACTTAAAATGAAAAACTTTTGAATACCAAGTTGTTAGATATCATCAAGAACTAAACTTTTTATATACACAACTTTTCCATTTGAGAAAGTTTAAGTTAACAATACCCACCAAATCTTGAATCTCACACAAACTATATGAAATTATATGTGTCAATTGTGGATTTTCAACTACACCTTCCCAAAACTTTCTCAACTGCAAAAATGGTCTATATATGAAATGTAGATTTTGATGAGTGGAACAATATTGGTATTCATGACTTTTCCATTCGAGATCATCTAGGGTTCCGAAACCGCTGCGTGGCTATGAATTCTCTGAAAATTCAAAATTCAGTAGTTCAAACTTTTCCAAATGGAAAGTTGACCATTAGACAAAATGTAGAACTTGATGAGTGTAACAAACTTTGTATTCATGACTTTTCCATTTGGGACCATCTAGGGTTCGGTGAAAGGGTGTTTTTGTAAAAACCAATGCTTTGACTTTGGTCAAACTTGATCAAATGGCCCATTTGATGACTTCAAATGAAAAAATTTTGAATATAAAGTTGTTAGAGATCATCAAAATCTACATTTTATATATTGTTCATTTTTCCATTTGGATATTTTTGAGCCAATCCTAAGCACATTTCTTTAAAATCCAAGACGCGTTTTGGTCAAACTTGGTCAAATGACAAACTAAATTACTTAAAATGAAAAACTTTTGAATACTAAGTTGTTAGATATCATCAAGATCTAAACTTTTTATATACACAACTTTTCCATTTGAGAAAGTTTAAGTTAACAATACCCACCAAATCTTGAATCTCACACAAACTATATGAAACTATATGTGTCAATTGTGGATTTTCAACTACACCTTCACAAAACTTTCTCAAATGCAAAAATGGTCTATATATGAAATGTAGATTTTGATGAGTGGAACAATACTAATATTCATGACTTTTCCATTCGAGACCATCTAGGATTCCGAAACCACTGCGTGGCTATGAATTCTCTGAAAATTCAAAATTCAGTGGTTCAAACTTTTCCAAATAAAAATTTGACCATTAGACAAAATGTAGAACTTGATGATTGTAACAAACTTTGTATTCATGACTTTTCCATTTGGGACCATCTAGGGTTCGGTCAAAGGGTGTGTTCATCAAGATATATATTTTTATATGACAAATAGATTTTTTATTTGATGAAAACTATACCCTACTAGCATTCCGAGAAATAAATAACAAAAATAAAAAGTTTGACGTCAATATGATGTGAAAATATATTTCCAGTTGATTGGATATCGTTTTTATAAATTTATTGAAATAATATATTTTTGCATTAACAAAATACTAAACATTTCTTACAACATTATTGCAAATTATAAAAATACAGCAAGATATTTAAGGTTAAAAATTTTCATGTGTACATTAAAAAAAATTACAATATATGTCACTGTTTAAAAAATATTATGCAAAATATTTAATTTACTATACAATTTATAATATAAACTGTATATATAAACACTTTAAAAACCCTAAATAAAAAAACAGGGCCTTTAGCATCGGCCCATAGTGGGAACCGGTGCTAAAGGGTCCTGAAAATTTCAGGAGCCCGCCCTAGCGCGCGCAGGACCCTTTAGCACCGGTCTGTGGCTGGCACCGGTGCTAAAGGGTCCCTTTAGCACCGGCAGGTAACACGAGCCGGTGCTAAAGGGTCACCCTTTAACACCGGCTCGTGTTACCAGCCGGTGTTAAAGACCCTTTAGCACCGGTTCTAGCCACGGACCGGTGCTAAAGGGTCCGCCCCTATATAAACGCACAGGCGCCCTGGATCTGAACAGTTCCTTCGTCTTCATCGAGCAAAGTCCTTCGTCTTCGCCGCCGTCATTCGTCTGTGCCCGCGCGCCGTCCGTCCAGCACCGCCGCGGCACCGTCTCCAGCGCCGCCGTCGACTACCGCTGCCGCGCGGCCGTCCACCACCGCTGCCGCGGTCATCTACACCTCCAGCCCGCCGTCCACCACCGATCCGGCCCCCACGTATAGACTCCAAACCGACATGGATATATGGCACTGCTGTGTTTATATATATATAGTAGAGGAAATATGATTTTATATAACTATATGAAACCATATATATATAATAAATGAATGCTATGAATTATATGCGCCCAGCACTTTGGAAAATATGATTTTAGTGTTTTGTATATATATATGATTCTAGTGTTTTCTATATATAATAATAAATGCTAGTATATTAAGTATATATATACACTAAAAAATAATGCATGCTAATATATTATTGTAGTATTACTTTTTAGTATATTATTCTAGTATTATTTTTTTAGTATATTGTTTTAGTATGCATATAGTCTGTAACATATATTTTTAATTTCAATGTTTTGTATATATTATTGTTTATACTATTATAGTATTATTTTTTAGAATTATTTTTTTAATATATTATTCTAGTATATTATTTGGCTTAAAAGACTTTTTAGTATATTATTCTAGTATATTATGAATTGCAGTGTTTTGTATATATTATTCTAGTATATATATATACACTAAAAAATAATAATAAATGCTAGTATATTAAGTATATATATACATAAAAATTATAGTATACATGTAAATATATGTAATAGTTTTAGTATATTATTCTAGCTAGTATACATGTAGTGTTTTGAATTGTTATAAATTATAGTATATTTGTAGTATATTAATATTATTCTTATATTATTTTGTAGTATTATATTTTAGTATATACTTTATGAATTTTAGTATATTATTCTAGTCTATTACTTGGCTTAATATATTCTAGTAGTGTTTACCCACCAAATTTATTCTAGTAGTGTTTTGTATATATTATTGTTTTCTACTATATTATTCTAGTATTGTTTTCTAGTATATTATTCTAGTGTATTACTTGGATTAAAAGATTCTAGTATTATTTTTAGAGCACTCCAACACTTTCATTGTAGTAGTACTAGTACTAGTATATAAGTCTCTAATATATATTCTAGTAGTGTTTACCCACCAAATTTATTCTAGTAGGGTTTTGTAGTATATTATTCTAGTGTATTTCTTATCTTATATAGAATATATATATATGTATGGTTGCAGACATAGAAATGGCTGACCATCCTCATGATGATCCTGATTATATGGAAGATGTCATTCAAAATATGATCGACGACGGTAGTCAGTACTTTATTGATTACAACGAGATCATGCAAGGTAATCCGACTGAGCAACAAGAGGGCAATGCCCCTGAGCAACAAGAGGGCAATGCGCCTGAGCAACAACTTGTCGTGCAACAAGAAGAAAATACTCGCGAGGTATGTAAATGTAAACATATATAATTAATGCATCTCTTACATTAGGTTTTAGACTTACTTGGTTATTAATTTAGTATTTTTGTTTCTATATCTACGTGTAGCCTTCTGGATCGACCTCTACGAGGAGAAGCGTACCTCCACGAGGGCCAAAGAAGCCGTTGGAGGGCCGCTATGTAATCTCTGAGTTTGAGATAGCTACAGGCAGACTACTTGGTGAACATGCAAATAAATATGTTAGTCATTGTGGATATCTTGTGAGAGATCAAATACTGATTAGTGCTCGTGAATGGAGAGAGAAGCGAGGTGCTCCTGAGATCAGTTTTGTCTTTGATCATGACAAGGAGTTAGTTTGGAAAGCCGTCACAGACGTTTTCACCTTCGACACCAACGATGAAGAGTTGAAGGTGCGAATTTATGACTGGACTATGAAGAAGATGGCAGTACTATTCCAGAATTGGAAGAAGACTTTATACAATAAATATGTCAAGAAAAATGAGACTCCAAATTTCAATCTCAAGCAATATGTAAAGCTGAGGGCCTTCTGGGATGACTTCGTGCAGTACAAAACATCAGAAGAGGGCGAGGAACGAGCCATTAGAAACAAAGAGAATGCAAGTAAAAAGACATACCACCATCATATGGGATCAGGTGGTTATAAGAGTGTTGTTCCCAAGTGGGACCGAATGGAACATGAGATGCTTGCTATGGGGGTCACACCCGAGACAATAGCAAAGAATTGGAGCGAGCGCTCCAAGCATTGGTTCTACGGTCATGGGGGAAGCGTGGACCCAGACACCGGGGCGCTAGTTTGGCGCCAAGAAATCTCTAGAGCAGCAGAGAGACTAGTCCGTGCACGAGAGGCGGTTCAGTCTGGTGATTTCAGGCCTAACAGGGAGAAGGATGAACTCACCTATGTGCTTGAAAATCCTGAGCACGGTGGGCGTACGAGAGGCTATGGGGCAGTTCCGTGGCTGCAATCATTCCAAGCCGATCAAGATACCTACAGAAGCCACCAGAGGAAAGAAGGATGAGGAGGCAGAGCGGATCCGCCACCTGGAAGCTTTTGTTCTGCAGTTAGAAGAGCGCGAGAAAGCTCGTGAAGAATGGATGCAGGCGGAGATTCAAAGGCAAGTGCAAGCAGCACTTAGTCAAATGACGAAAGGGCAAGGTACATCATAGCCTGAGGTCAACGTTAGCCCCCAGGCCAGTTGAAAAGCAGTTGCGCATCCACGGAAGTACCAACCATTCAGGATGACACGAAGCTACACTTCCCCGTGGATGATGTCACAGAGGCTTTTACTACCTTTGAGTTGCATGTACCAGATGGGAATACAACAAAAAAAGGTGGCTATCGCCGTTGTCAACCCTATCGACCGAACAAGAACTCCAAGAATCCATAATCGACCAGTACCTGGTGGATATGCTAGTGTCTCGGTTGATAGGGTTGAGAAAGGTTGTGGCAATGTGACTCTAGACATAGAAGGGGAGACGGAGAGAAGACCTTAGGTGAAGCTGAGAAGACATTTATTTGTTGGCGCAACCGCTTCTTAATTATTCCTCAACATAGGTTTGTGTGTGATTTTACTTCTTATATTATTTATTATGTATTGAAATTAGAAAAAGTTTGCTCACAAAACTTGTAATTGTTTTCTTTGCAGGGACTCCTCCAACCTAAGTCCTGTTCTCTCCCCAGCGCATCATAGTGCTGCGGGCGGTGACAATGCTGGATCTCCTCCAACACCTGCGGTGGCCACACTGACCCCGCAACCGCCTCCACCACGGTCTCCACCTCCTCCACCGAGGTCTCCAACTCCTCCACCGCGTTCTCCAACACCGAAAAGATCAGCCCCACCACCTCCACCGCCTGCACCACCCTCTCCAAAGAGTGCACGGTCGGTCCCCTCGCCTCCAAAGCGAGGTAGTCAGAAGCGGTCCGCCCAAGAACGACCGAAGTCATCGGTCCCACCTCCAAAGAAGGCTGCCTCAGCAAAGAGAGCTAAGACACTAGAAAAATTACCTTATGAAAAGAGTGAAGAGGAGGTAATTGCTGCATCCAAAGCTAAGGTGAAACAATTTTTTGATAAATTGAAGGAGGATAGAAAAAAGCGGCTAAACCCAGAAAAGCCGTAATTTTATGTAAAGCCATCGGAACTGAGGCAGAAGGTGGCGGACCAGCAAACGAAGCAACGCGAAGCTCAGAAAAAGCCAGCACTTCCAGACTATGAGCGGTCTCTGGTCAAGTCTTCACAGCCTAGGAAGAGAGTAGGAAAGGGGGTCCCACAGCTCGGAGAAGTATCAAAACCGGTGCCCCCTTTGATTTTGCCAAATCAATACGGCTCAAATGAAGACTTGATGCAAAAGAAATCCTTAGCGTTGTCTGAGCTAGACTCGCTTGAGCGTTACTTTGGACAGAGCGGTTTAAATATGGGAGAATTTGCCGCCATTCTTGGATGTCAAACATTTGAAAAAGCTGAGGTAGTTGATCAATGGAGGGTAAGATATGAACCGGGCGGGAGTCTATTCGACCCTCAGCGTTTACATGAGCTCGGCACTCAAATGTTTGCAATAAACAAATGGTGCATTGAGGCGTCTAAAAGGGGAGAGAATTGGATTTCTGTTCGTATTAGACAACATCACTACTTCCGTGGAGATGACCTCATATACGTGCAGTTCAAAGAATTGCACCAATTATGTCACCTCGACGCTCTCGACAAATCTCTTGTCAGCTGCTTTTGTCTGTAAGTATTTTTTCTTTTTATTATACTTCTAACTTCTTTAATTACATGTATATAATCCTTACACACTTAGGATTTGTATGTATATATGCAGGCACCAAATGAGAGAGCTCAGAATGAGAAATGACAATAGTATTGGGTTCGTTGACCGTTATATTGTTTTCAAGGCTCTACAGGCAGTGTGGACAGCAGCTCATGAGACAGAAGTCTGCACCAATCTTATGAGGTTCTTTGTGAACCAAAAAGAAAAACAAAAAATACTCTTCCCCTTCAGCTTCGAGTGAGTTATATAGTTATTAAGTGCATGCATATTTTATTTTACATTATAGGCCTGACTATATATATGTGTGTGTAAACAGCTTTCAATGGATACTCATGGTCATTGAAATTCCCAAGAACCAGTTGATAATCTTTGACTCAATGAGAAAACCACAAGAAAATTATCAACAAATGGGAAACATTATTCAAAGGTACGTAATGTCGATCTCAGCTAGAAAAATATCATAATATGACTCTGTAATTATTAGTTCACGATCCACAATGGGTGTGTAGGGTTTGGGAAAGATTCATTGACCGTGAACATCTCAGTGGATGTAAAGCGCCGCTTAACAAACTTTCGCTAACTTTTAGCCTTCTTATTGTCGTGGTCGTGAATATTTTATATATATATATCGTACAGTGGTGTTTAAGACAAGAAGGGGGAACAATCTATGTGCATATTACGTGTGCAAATTCATGATGCAACAAGTCAATCAAACACCCACAAAGACGCTCAGAGTACGTTACATGTCTCTTTTCATTATCTCCTGAATTATATTGAATAACTTAGATAACTAATACCTTTTTTATTTATTTAAAATTAAAGATAGAATGGTTGAGGGAAAAGGTCATACAAAAAGACCGAATCAAAGCTATCCAAGAGACGATAGCAGGATTTCTCCGTGAGCAAGTGATCAATCCAAACAACGAGTTTCACTTCAACGGCAACGAAACTCTTATTCCAAACAACGATGATCATTTGTATCATTTGTAGACATTGAGAGAAAAAACTCTATGTATATAAGTTATGAATTTTGTACATATAAAACTATATATATATAAACCTTTTACATATCTATTTAATTTTTGATGTGGCCTATTCATTTTATTATAGGCAAAGCTTAGTTATTAAGCTAAGCCTATAATTTTCATTTACATATGCTTAATATGCGTGTAATATAAATATATTATTGTATCAGCAAAAACATGTATTAAAAACCTATTATTATTATATAAAAACAATAAACAGAACCGAAGAAGTGAACCAAAAAAAAGAAACCCTTTAACACCGGTTGGTAATACCAACCGGTGTTAAAGGGTCCTGCAACGTGGCAGCCCTGGCAGGACCCTTTACCAACCGGTGTTAAAGGGGGGCTTTAGCCCCGGTTCCCCGAACCGGGACTAAAGGGTGGGCCTTTAGTCCCGGAAAGGCAGCACCAGCTCGGGAACCGGGGCAACAGGCCGTTCCCGACCGGTGCTAATGCCCCGTCCTGCACCAGTGACACGTGAACTCAACACACACTGCACAAGAAGGCTAGGATAGCCCGCGGAGACAGCAACGGAGTCAATGGCGAAGGTCTCCGTGTCTTGATCGCCCTCAGTGGGATCTGCAGCAATGTTAGCAGCAAGGGCTAAATCATCTTCAACATCACTAGCAATTACATATCCATCCTCGGGTAGCAATGAAAGTGCGACAACTGGGGTAATCCTTCATGACATGTCCCATGCCTTTGCATCGATGGCAAATGATTTTAGCGCTGGGCGAGGAGGAACTAGTGGAAGCACCCAGAGTTGCACCTTTCTTCAGCTGTGGGTGCTGCACATTAGACAATTTACTTACCCTAGAAGAAAATGCAGGTGTGAGCAACTCTGGCTCGGAACGCTGCTGAAAATTCCTCCCATTATTAGACCTGAAAGTCTGGTGTTGCTTGCATCCATGTACTTCACGTTCGGCCTTTATAGCAAGATGATATAATTGGGAAAAATTAAGTCATTCTTTGTAATCAAGAATGTTCTGGATATCATGATTTAAACCACCAAAGAATCTAGCACTAGCATCAGCATTGTTGACGGAACTTAAGTATCAAATATAACCAAGAAATAAATAGAGAAAAGGATCCAAATGCAACCGACACCCAGACTTAGGGTTTTATCTGACAGAATTCCACGAGTTTTGGTGTTTATCTATTTCTGCAGGGGGTTATCAAGAATTATGGAGGAAAGGCCCACATGTCGGGTTTACATAGAGATATTAACGTGCACCGCAATTATCCAACATCTAGAAGAGTCCAGAAGCCACGGGAACGAGCGGGAGGCCGAACGGGCCCGGGGGTAGGGCGCCCGCCCTCCCCCCTTGGGCGCCCGCCCTGGCCTGAGAGCCAATCAGGCTCCGCCTCGCGGATCATGCTCCACTGACCTAAAGGATTAAGGAAAATTGTGCGATTAAGGTCGGTTTGATCCGACGGTCCATATTCACTTGGAGGGACTATATAAGCAGACCCCCTGGCCCCTGGAGGAGAGGACCGAAGAAACCTTAATTCATTTATCCATCTCGAGAGAAGAAGCCTCTGATCAAGCCCTAGAGCCACCACATCAATTAGATCTCTAGTTTAGCATAGCTACATAGGACTAGAACTAGAAGGAGTCAATCTTCGATTGGTTTCCGGATCTGTCAAGAGGATTCTTGGTAATTTCTCTACTGTTCTTTAATTGTTCATCATTGTTCTTCAATATTATGAATATGACTTTGCTCTACTTCAATATATTGATTATGACTTTGCTCTACTTGTTTATATTTGCAATTATATTGTTCTTAGTTTATCATAGTTATATGCTTGGCTTAGTTAGATTGGAATTATATACATGTTTAGGATCGTATAGCGTTTATCCATGTGTAGTATTGTGTAGGCGTGGTGCCTATACCGTATTTATCTGTCATGGTACCCTATATGCCGGATGTAGTTCGTGGTGGTGACAGCTCCATTGATTCTTATATAGTCCCCCTCTCATGTATAGGGCAGGCAGAACAACATTATTACAGGGGAGTGATTGCTATGTTTCTCATCTTCCTTGATAATATCACTATGCATGGGCGTAGTCCTGTCTCGCAATGATTGCCAAGTATAATTGCACTAACTATGATATGCTAGACTTTATAGTTAAGAATAACTTAGGAAATATTCTTGTAGTTCATCTTAATTCCATGCTAATGACTTGCTACAATATCTGTTGAGGTGCTTATCATATTTATATGTGGCTAGTTATGCTGATCAGATTAATTATCTTTATCACCATTCATACTTTATCTATATTTATGTGACATTTATTCCTGTATGAAAGAGATAGATAAATGCTCTCGATTATACTTGCAATGATGGATACTCAATCTCATATTCCATTCCATAATCAACATTGATGATTAGCAATCCCTTCCCAATGGTAAAAATATAAATAATAATACCTGGAATACTTCCTGGTTAAAATGCTACATCGGTATTAATCTGTGTGCTTGCAGATCTCATTTATTATTCATTTAGAAGAGCAATTGTATATTTCAATACCATGTCTCTCATGTCATGCTGGGGATGACAACTTGGCTTAAGTGGCATGAGGGATAGGTTTGGCATTTTTGGCGCCGTTATCAGAATTAGAAAACTAAGTCTAGTTTTGGTAATGACGTTAAGAATGCCCAACAAGCATCATCTTCATGTACACCACTACGTGCTAAACCAATAAGCAATTCTTGATAGTATGCTTCTACACTTTTATCTCCTTGTTTTAAAGTTTATAGTTTAAGATGTAAATCATGTTGATAATAAGGAGGAACAAAACGAGATTTCATACGTTCTTTTAAAGCATTCCAAGTTTGAGGCACAACAACAGCATTATTAGTATTGCAAAGATCACTCCACCAAAACAAAGCAAAATTAGTAAACTCACTAGTAGCAAGTCTAACTCTATGCTCAGCAGGCACATTATGAGAATCAAATTTTTGTTAAGCAAGCTCCCAATCTAAATATGCCCCAGGATCAACATTACCAGCAAAAGGAGGTAGGCTAAATTTAATTTTAGCAAAAGGATCATTATTACCATGATTATTACCTCTCATACCGCGACGATTGAAGTTGTAGCGGCGACGGTTGTGTGCTCTAGAACTTCTACGAAGGCCTCATGGCCATGTCAAAGGGGCACGTAGATGTTGTAGCTGGAGGTGCATTCCTTTCTCTCACCATTAATGAATCTACTGCCCTCATCGAGAAGATGGCGGCAAATCAAAGCTGGGGAGAAGGAAGGAAAACACAAAAAGGCTCACAATCTACGAAGGAGGCAGATGTGCTTGCCGTAAAAATAGACTTGCTGCTGCAAAGGATGGACGGACAAGTTGCAAATCCCAACATGGGCACAGTCCAAGCAGTGAACTCACACACATCATGTGAAGTTTGTGGTGATGATAGCCATTCGGGGAACAATTGCCCCGAAACCCAAGAAGAAGCAACATATGTCAACAATGGGTTTCGGCCACCACAGCAAGGTAACAACGGGTGGAACAATCAACACCGCCCATAGGGTAATTTCTTCAATCAGCCTTCCTTGAAAGATCTGGTCATAGAGCAAGCTAAAATCAACGAGAATCTGACCAAGAAGCTGTCCTACAATGACAAGATCATTGAGAACATCAACGCCAAGCTTGAAACTCTTTGTTCATCTGTCAAAAGTTAGACGATTTTGAACAAGATGATAGAAACACAGATAGCACAGATAGCTGCATCAATTCCAGTCACTGACACAGAGAGGATCTCAGGGCAACCAAAAACCTCTACTAAGTTCGTCCATGCAGCCACAGAAGAATGAAGGAAGGAAAGTCTTGCCAACAGACTATAAATGTTGAGCCCTTGCAAAAGGCATTCGGTAGTTATCTAAAAAAACTATATATAATAAAAATAAAATTTGTGCTATTTGTGTCCCAATAAAGATATCTGAAGGGGGCCACGACATCAAGCAACCTTGGGGGAGGTGTCCTCGCTCAGGTATTATGTCTATTTAAATTCTTTAAATTTCATTTTAATTTCCCATTTTATAGAAATTTTTATTTTTAGTTTCCAAAAGTTTCACTTTCTATAGTTTTATTTTTAGTCAAAAATAAAGTTTCTCTGAAAATCTTATAAAAATTATTTTCTGGTAATATAGATTTTCCCATTTCCAAATCTTATTTTTATATAATTTTTGAAAACCAAAAATATTTTGAATAAATATGTGGAAAATCAAAATCTGGAGCAAGATTTCTAACCAAGTCTGATTGTAACCAGAGAGACGTTTGGGGTGATCGTTGGAGCGAGCAGCCAAAAGGCCGGGCAGAGGCGGGCCCACCATTGGTGCGGGCGCACCAGGGTGCGGCCACACCCTGCCCAAGGCCTGTTGGCCTCGGCCTTTGGGCAACGGCTAGTAGCCGTTGAGGGGGGCGCTCCCCGACCTGCGATCAACACTATAAATAGAGAAGATCCCGGGTGGAGCACCTCACCCCTCTCACACACATTTTTTTACTCTTCCCTTCTTCACTCTCTTGCTCCACTTTGCTTCATAGCCTACTCCACAAGCTTAGTGCTAGAAAATTTTGTCAAAAACCTCTTGCACACTTCCCTCTCCAAGCGAAAATACCATACACTTGTGCTAGCTCGTCCACCATGAATAGAACTTTCGGGCTTAGAAGGAGCCGATGCCAACGCGGGGAAGATCCACCAACCCCTGCAAGGAACGAGCAGCCTATGGAGGAGAGGAGGAGGAGCCACATGGAGCCACACGGCCACGTCATTGACGAGGTTGACGCCCCCTTCATCGACTTGGAGAGCGAGTGGGAGATGCAGGCATACAACCTCATGAAGGAATGTGAGTTCCTCCATTCGCCGGCATTTGACCCTGCATTCTTGCGCCAAATAGGTATGGATGTTGAGTTTGATACTATTTTTGAGCATCTTGGTTGGGGTAGAGTTGCCCCCGTTCATGAGCTTGGGTCACGTCTTTTGACGATCCAAATTTTGGGCACTCTACAAATTGTCGATTATGGTATTACCTTCTCTTGCTTTGGAAGAGATTTCGGTATTTATTGGAAGGATCTTGCCAACCATTTGGGTTTCCACGAGCGGTGCTCCATTGACTTAGGTTTCTCCCTCGGAGGTTACCAACATCATGCTTTCTGGCATTTGATCTCGGGGCAACACGTTGTTGGAAAGTTTCAGGGGCATTCTTCCAACATCCATCACCCCACTCTGAGGCTTCTCCATAAGTGGATCGCTAGTTCGTTCTTTTCAAGAGATGATACGCATCTTACTTACGACATAGAGTTGAAGCTGCTTTATGCTGCGCTCAAAAAAATTAAGGTTGCACCTATTGTTGAGCTTGTTAATCATTGGTTGCATTCCATTAAGACTTGAACTGCTATCATGTGCACATCTCTTATTACTCGCCTTGCTGCAAGTGTTGATCCCCATGCTGCTAATACCATTATTTACATCACTACTCCTCGCATCATGATTAATGAATCATATCTCTCGCATGCACATATAATTAAACACGACAAAATAGGTAAAAAGATTTTATATTATTTTCCGGGATACACAAACAAGATCCAGTTACCTAACCCGGATCTCGCTCTGTATAATTCCCCATCACTCACCTTCACCCTCATTGAGAGGGAAGGAGGACGCAGGAGCTCTGTTTCTCGTAGGAACTCACGGAGGAGGGAACAAGAAGAGCGGCCAGCACAGCACACTCCACCACCAGCTATGTCAGGGATGGGATGGATCCCTGCTATACCTGCACCTGGATTTACCCCTAGGTAT
Organism: Sorghum bicolor; assembly: GCF_000003195.3. Lineage (NCBI taxonomy): Eukaryota > Viridiplantae > Streptophyta > Magnoliopsida > Poales > Poaceae > Sorghum > Sorghum bicolor. The sequence continues at coordinate 27,429,053 of NC_012873.2, read as the reverse complement.
GGATATGGTATGGGATACGTTCCTCACCCCTATGAGGCTGGAGGTTCGAGCTGGCAGGCAGGAGGGTCAAGCTGGCAGGCGCACGGAGACGCAGGCCCAAGCGAGCTAGAGGCATATGGGGCAGGGGGCTCCAGCCATCACGAGCCAGGACACTCCTCAGATTTCAAGGGAATGCCACCCCCTGTTCGCCCTCAGGTCACACTGGACGTCCTCAACACTCGCATGGGAGGACTGGAGCTCCAAAACAGACAGATCCAAGGTACGCTGAATGCCCACATCCAGACTGCTACCCAATAGCATTAGCAGACCCAGCAGAGCTTCATCGACCTTGAGGATGCAAGCCGTCGCCGCCACGAGGCACAGATGGCCTACCTACGATCCATGGGACATTTCCCTAGACCGCAGCAGTGAGCTAGCTTGAGGGTGGACCCCCACAAGAGGTAACATGTATCTTACATTCTTGCACTTAATTTTAGTTCTTAATTTCAGTATTTAAATTTCAGCAATTTTTCATCATCTTTCAAAAAAATTCCACTCTCATGTGCGCTATGATATGTTAGTTTCTCTTCTGTTGAAATGATGAATAGTTGCTCTGTCTATAATTCTCTAGTATCTAAGTTATAATTTAGTGTTCATCAAGATTTAAGTTTGTTGGCTAAAAATGTCTAATTCTGAGAACTTGAAATCTTGTGGGTTGCAAATGCATGATCCTTTTCTAAGTTGTTGCAAGACATGATATGGTATAAATAGATTTTGCTATGACTTTGTTCTAAGAGAAACTTGACATCGAGAGTTTTCTTTTCAAAAATTTAAAACAAAGAGTTCCTCAATGATTATGAAATACCTACATTGGCCATATGACTGCCTTAGTAGTTTGTACACCTTTAGTCATATGCGGCTTGCGGCGCTTTGAGTTGAGTCAAATCCCAGGTATCCTAGAGTGAGATTATGGTCATGCACCCACGATATGAGAGTCACGCACCCACCAAATAAAGCCGACTCTCACACTGAGAAGTTGCACACATCATGCACCCTTCCATCCACCAAAAAATATGCCAACTCTTACCCTGAGAGTTGTGCCTTAGCTTCCACCAAATAAGTATGCCAAACTCTCACCCTGAGGTTTGCGCATCCCCATACACAATTTTACTCCTTACATCACCATCATGACATCTCTCCATTTTCCTCTTTGAGATCCCTTGGAAACATGTGGGCATCAGTTATCCATGAAACAAAATGAAGGAAAAGCCAAAGGGCATGGACAGGAAAATCAAAATCCCCATCAGAAATATATATATATATACATATATGATCCATATTTTTAGGGCCCATATGTTTGTTGACGGTCCTTAAGTATCAAATTTAATTATCAAATAAACAAAGAAAAGGATCCAAATGAAATCAACATCTAGACTTAGGGTTTTATCTGACAGAATTCCATGAGTTTTGGTGTTTGTCTATTTTCTGCAGGGGGATATCAGGAAATACGGAAGAAAGGCCCACATGTCGGGATTACATAGAGATATTAACGTGCCGCGCAATTATCTTACATCTAGAAGACTCCAGAAGCCACGGGAAGGAAGCGGAGGCCGAACAGGGCCAGAGGAAGGGCGCCCGCCCTCCTGCCCTGGGCGCCCGCCCTCACTTGGAGCCCAATCAGGACTCTTTCTCTCGGGAGATCTCCACCGACCTAAAGGATCAAGAATAATCGTTCAATCAATGTCGGTTTGATCCGACGGCCCAGGTTCACTTGAGGGGACTATATAACCAGACCCCCTGGCCCCTGGAGGAGGAACCCCTTGATCATTATTCATTATTCATAGACAGAGCAAAAGCTAGGGTTTAGAGATGAGAGCTCTCCTCTCTTCTCTAAACTAGAGTAGATCTAGATAGTAGCGAGATGGAGAGCGAAGGAGGATTAGAGGAGAGGCCGGCCTGTCGGTTCTTCCTCCGGTTGTACTTTGTCATGATCAAGCTCTAATCAAGCTTGCTCATGGGAAGACTCTGGTAATCTACTTCTAATTCATTATGCAATTACTAATTATGTATGTTCTGGTTCACAACTCTTTTGAGGACTTTAATCTATAGGACGCTATAGGTGAGAGTTGTAGTATAGGTGTAAGTGTGGTGCTTAGACCTAGATTACTTGTGGATATCCCCTGTCTAGCTGGATCGTGTGGTAGGCCGCGTAGGTGACAGTTACGTTGGTCCTCTGTAGTCCACCTCTCGTTAGCAGGACGGGTAGGGTTTATCAGCCTGAGGATAAGCATCCTTTGTGGTTCGTCCCAGACATAGACATACCCCTTTGAAGTAGAGAAACCATAGTTATCCTCTCTATTCTGCTACCATTGCCCATATACTAGAATTGCTCTACTCTCTATTCTCATATTATCACTCACTGTTATCTTACCTTTAATATTGTTCTTATTCGATTCTACCATCTTTCCTATTTACACTTATTTACTTATCTTGGTTAAGTTAGAGCGTAGATCAGTTCTCCCGTTTCCCTGTGGATACGATAAAACCTTTAACCGGGTAAAAGCTATAATGGTATCCGTGCGCTTGCGGATTATCTGTGTGCGTATAAATACCATAGTACACTCTAGTACCATGCTGAGGATGACAACCTAGTATTCAAGTGGTGTTAGCAAGTGTCAACAATGTTTACATTCTCTCATTCTCATCCTCAAATAAAGAGAGTCATGATAAAAGGAGTAACCAAAAATATTTAGATAGGACTACCACCAAAAATTCCACACACTTGCACATCTCAATCAAGGTGTATGACTTGTATCTCCTCATGGTCCAGGCTTTGACTTGGCAACACAAGTGTCGTAAGTACGCCCACCTTTATACCTTCCCAAAAGCTCCATTCTCAGCCTTAGTGGTAGGTCTTAAAGGCAAACACAAATGCCTTTGGTGAGGATTTCATACACAATGAGCGATCGAGAGAATCATTCGAGGAACTTATTTATTTTGCAAAAATTTATAAAACCTCTGGATTGATGGTCTAAAAAGGGATGAATGAATGGTGAGTCTGTTACAACCATTCTATCTTGCAACCACCCAAGAACTTGGAAAAGCTATAAGCCCCATGAGAAGTCAAGGTAAAGAGTGGATAGCATGCCAACTTATTTAAATTGCGAATGAATGCTTTGTTATAGGAATGATACTCTTGAATTATATCGGCATAGTAGCAACTCCTGATCAACAACCATACTTAATTATTTGCTCGAGAGGAGCAAAGGTTAAGCTTGGGGGACTTGTTGGTAGTCATTATAGACCAATCATAAACTGCCAACTTGATCCAAAAGGAGAAGAAGCAATCATATTGTATACACACATGCATTTTATTACTAACAAGTTCCACTTGTATCATAGTGATTATATTTTGCAGGAATTATAGTGCAACAAGTGGAAATGTGCCATACCACGAAGAAAGCGCAAAGTACCAAAAGACATATTCAGAAATGCGCAAACCAAGAAAATAGAGAAAGGCCCGAACAACGCAGAACTGGACCAGATCGTAACCACGTGAGAGATCTAGGCCGAGAGCCAAACTGACCACGCGAAGGCAGTGGCTAGGGGGACCCACCCAGGGTGCGGGCGCACCCTGGTGCGGGCGCACCCCTGGAGGCGGCAAACCGGGCCCATCTTTCTCAGGTGGTTGCATGCCGCCATGCATAGGATTGTTTCACCTACTACCAAATTTAGATGCGACGAACCATCCTAGTTCCACTATAAAAAGAGAGGCACTCCCCCCTTTTCAACACACACATCATTTGGAGTCAATTTACCTCACACCTCTACTTGTATCTTTAGTCTAGATTAGTAGTAGAGCAAGGCAAGAGCTACCAAGGAGAGCTTGTCTCCTTGGAAGAAAGGATCTTCTTGGTATGAATAATATTCAATCTTCTTCCATGAGCAAGTTCTATTCATCTTTGTATGATTATGCATATGAACTAGAGTATGGTTGTGTTCTTATCATGTTCATAGTATATGAACTAGTTCTTAGTTCTTGTGCTATGTTCTTGATATGTTCATCATTGTTCTTCATTGTTCATCAAATTAGTATGATTAGGATTCGAATTAGGAATGGGATGATGGTTCACTGTGTTGTGATGGTTGCTCTTAGCCTAGCCTGTCACTCCGAAGGGGTGGGGCCCACGGGGGTTAGGAGTTGTTTCCAATTACGTGAACATGGTGTTCAGGTGTGCGAGAATGAGTGTATGTGCGGGTATCTTTCGGGTAGAGGTGTAGGTGGCAGGGTAGTGACAGCTTTGTCATCCTTTGCATTCCCCCATGATCAGGTATTCCGATAGGAGTTCTGTAAAGTCTCTATCTGCTGGGTATCCAGCTGCGGGGATCTCCCCTCATCTCAGGCTTAGTTCTAACTCTATTTATTGCTAATTAAATGATCCGCTAATAGTTCTATGCATAGCTATATGTGACCCATGCCTACTCAAGTAGATTTATTTCTTTATTCTTTATTTATTATTTCTCTTCTATTTTATCCTTGAGGTTGATCCAATGTGTGTCCACTATCTTGAATATCATCTTGATTCCTGTTTACTCTATGTCTACCAAGCATTCAATAAGTAATCATGTTTACACCATGTTTGATCCCTTTGCCTTCCTATGGGAATTATAAATTCGACACCCTTGAATACTCATGGGTTGAAATGCTACAATGATAGTTCTGTCCGCTTGCAGTTATATTACTTCTTCATTCATGAACTATCGATTGGCGTACCTAAGTACCGTTACTTAAGATTGTAATCCTTGTGCACTTTCAAGCGTAGTGCCACAGCTTTGCATATCGCAAGTAAGGATGGTTAGGAAGGCCAATCCAGCATTCCTAATTATTGTTACCAGACTGCACTGCTAAGGCCGGCACCCTCGAGTTGCCTTGGGTTATCTCTCTGATGTAGCGATAGTTACGGTATGCCAACACCCGACATTTCTGGTGCCATTGCTAAGGATGGATCTATGGTCTATTTTTAGTAGTGACGCTAAGAAATGCCAACAGGGCCTAGATGCTCTTTCAATCTCCCCCTTTTTGGTGATTGATGACAATGACCTCGAGTATGAAAGAAATGAGGTTTTCAAATGACTTGGTTTCTATAAGCATGAGACAATAAGAACACAAAGGGATTAGGCATGCTTGTATCAACCAAGTCTACCATCCTACATCCAAATATGTGAGATGTGTACAACAGGATATAATAACATATGGCTCGTAGTACATCAGAGTAAAAACTTGGAAGCAAAGTAGTATGAGCCAAAAACATGACATAAAGATATCACAACGAAGCAAATGTCATGTCTCACAACCATAAAAGTATCTCACACAAATGCATAAAGGTAAACATGATGCATGGAGTAGCATAAAGCACACAAAATAATCAAAGCCCACTCTCTAGCTCCCCCTAACTCTATCATACTCTAAAACTCTCTCCCCCTTTGGCATCAAGCGCCAAAAACCTAAGACGAAGGAGGTGGAGGTGGAGTAGAGGAGTCCCAGGGCACGGCCTCAAACTGAGCTACAACGTCTGATCCATCGGCCGTCGACTCGGAGGAGGTGGAGTGACCCTTGGATACTGCATGAGCTGGAGAAGCTATCCAAGTCTACTCTATGGGCTCTGTAGCTATCGCAGGCTGTGCTGGTGGCTTAAGATCGGCTGAAGACGCTGGCACTGACTCTGTAGCTGTAGTAGACGTCTTAGGAACTGTAGAAGACAGTGCTAGCTGCTCGGACGAGGCCACTGACGACGACAGGTGCTCTATAGTGGTGACTAGGAGCGTAAAGGCTGCAGGAGCCTACAGTGGAGAAGGTGTAGGCTCCCTAGTCAGAGCATTGTACGAGAAAGAGAGGAGCTGCCCTGTCGACGTGTCCAACACAAGCTGTGAAGCTACAGCTGACTGCGGTGTGAAGCCTGAGTGTAGAGGGGTAAACTGGGGCACCTACTCAAAGCCAGAAGAGATCACACTTTAAGAGACCTGGTGCTGAGGAGTCGAGAATGGCTAACTCTGAGCAGGTAGCTGGAGCAGCGGCTGAGACTGACTTTGAAGCCCACTGGGCTATGACACTGGAGTCGGAGGCCTGACTGAAGAGGTGCCTGGAAGCTGTATCTGCGGTAGCTGAATCCCTGATGGAGCCATAAGAGCGGCCAAAATGGCAGTCTGTTGGGCCTGGAAAGCCACCTGCTGCTCCTAGAAGGTCAGGAGCTGTCTCTGAAGCTCGTCCTGCCTGGCCTGCATGGCTGCATTGATGGCAGCCTGGTCTCTGTCCCTCCTAGCCTGCTCCTCAGCTGCCCTCCGCTGATCTGCCCTCATCCCCTCTAGTATAGCAAGCAGAGCTAGGTCTATGGCACTGGAAGAGCCTCCTGCCTCGTGGTCGTGCTGCCTCAGAGGAAGATCTGGCACAGGGAGATGATAATCATCGTCTGAACTGTCTGAAGCAAACTCAAACTCCTCCTCGGCCTCAGCATCTGTGACTGTCCCAATGGCTATGTCCTGCTCCTCCTGTGTCTCTAGGACTGCCCCTGAACTGTGGGTAGCCCTAGGCGAAAGTGGTGACACCTGGCCACGTGGTGCTGGAGGAGGAGGTGGAGCCCTAAGGTCATGGTGTGCTCTCAGCATCCGTCGGGGATCATAGTGTGGGAACACTGTGTCAGCATCTATCAAATCTCTCTAAAGGTGAGCTGGAAGAGGCTCTAGCCTAGCATGAAGAATAAGCAAAGTGATCCAGTGTGCATAGGGCAGCTAACGGTGACCCCTGAAGCCCTCTGCTATGGTGTCCTCAATCTCTAACACTATCAAGTCCCATAAATCAAAAGGCCTCTGAGCAAACAAGTGAGCTATCAACCACTGCTGGATCCTAGTGAAGCCATCTCTCTAGCATGTCCTGGGGAAGAGAGTCTTCCTCATCACAAAGTCAAGGATCCGAGCTAGGCGTGTAAGATCACTGTTGACGGTCCTTAAGTACCAAATATAATCATCAAATAAATAAAGAAAAGGATCCAAATGCAACAAACACCAAGACTTAGGGATTTATCTAACAGAATTCCACGAGTTTTGGTGTTTGTCTATTTCTGCAGAGGGTTAGCAAGAAATATGGAGGAAAGGCCCACATGTCGGGTTTACATAGAGATATTAACGTGCCGCGCAATTTTCTATCATCTAGAAGACTCCAGAAGCCACGGGAACAAACGGGAGGCCGAACGGGCCTAGGGACAGGGCGTCCGCCCTCCCCCGTTGGGCGCCCGCCCAAGTGCCTCAGCCAATCAGGCTCCACCTCGCGGATTATGCTCCACCGACCTAAGGGATCAAGGAAAACCATGCGATTAAGGTCAGTTTGATCCGACGGCCCACGTTCATTTGGAGGGGCTATATAAGCAGGCCCCCGGGCCCCTGGAGGAGGCAATCCCCATTATTCATTAGCATATTTTTCAGAGAGGATTCAGAGAGAGAGGTTCCTTTAGGGTTCCAACCTCATAGGGCTTAGCATCCAATGTGAGAGTAGAATTAGTTCTACTAGATTGAGAGAGATAGAGTGGAGGTGTAGATCGGAGGAAGCCCGGCCTGTCGGTGTCTACTCCGAGGTTGTACCTGCGGGATCAAGTCTCCTAACCCGAGGCTTGCTCCTAGGATTCTTCAGTATTTCGACTTCTAAATTCTAGTAAGTTTTTTGTTTTATTGTTCTTTGGTTTATGAGTTTACTTTGATCTCTTCGCGTAGAGTTTAGAGTAATCATCTCTAGCGTAAATGTGGTGTTTTGGCTAGGATACTCATAGATATCCCTTGTCTAGCCGGACCGTGGTAGTAGTGAGGAACGTGACATTTCTGAGTTACCTTTGTAGCCCATATCCCGTTAGCAGGATTGATAGGGTTTATAGGTGCGGTTCAAACATCCTCTGTGGTGTCTAGATTCCGTTAGCCTCCCCAACAGAACAGTAAATCATCCTTACCAAGGTTAGAACGAGAGTGCGGTTGTAGTCTTCTCTATACATCGCTCACATCGAATCACATTGTTTGTAGCCTAAAGGGTAGTAGCAATAGATTTGGTTAGTCAGATGCACGCTTTCTCCCAGTGGTAAAAATATAAATACGATACTCTGGCTAACCTCTCGGGTGAAGTACTCACCGATATCCATGCGCTTGCGGATCATTTCCTAATGGCGTTAACAAATATCAACAAGCATTTCTGACGCTGTTGGTGGGGAGAAAGACTGTCTGCTGAGATAACTTTGAGTCTTGCTATTATCTTGTATTATACTTTTATACTTTTATTCTTTTATCTTTTTATTTTTTTTCATCTTTATGGATAACTCAAATTCCACACCTACTATTGAATTTTTTGCACCTTCGGAGACCAGCCATAGACCATGGGAGTCAACAAGTCCTTTCTTTGCCCCTAATTATGATCTGTGTCCGGAGTTGATTGCAATAGGTCAAAACCAACCCTTTTCTATAGCCGAGGTCCTATCTTTTAATCAATAAGATAATGAACTTTTAGCTACACCTAGGGAATCTTTTAATCTTTCTATAAATTCTGGTTTAGACCTAGCCCTACAAGACCATGTTTTCCCTCGATATTTTCACATTGGTCTTAATCCCCTTTGGTAGAGTTTTTATTTCTTTATCTGTTAGTAAAGCAAGGTATGTCTTCATTTGTGGACATCCTTCTTGCACTAGTCTTCATAAAAAATCCTAGAGATAGAGAAGGAATCATCTCCCATACGAGGAAAGGAAGTTTCAATAGTCGATTTCCAAACATTTCAATCCCATGATTTGGCTGTCCAACCCAAACTAGTAGTGCTCCAAAATCATCTAAGGGAAGAAGAAATTCTTCCTTTGAAAATTCATTTTGGGATGAGCTTAAACTTCCTTCTTCATAAGAGACCTTTGAGTGCATATAGTCTGAACCTTCCTAAGAAGGGATCTCTTAGAAAGCATCTCAAATCCAATCCCTCTGATGGACATCTAGGAAGACTCAAGGATGGCGTCTTAAGTGATGCAATAGAAGGAGAGCAAAGCCATTTAGAACACAATCTCATCTTCTCCCCTTCTACGCCCACTTTTGATGACTCGTTCGAACCTATCTTTAAACCCATCCTTGAGCCTAATAATTTCTACTATGCTCTTTCTCTTGAACCTCCCAATGATCCTATGAATCTCTGTAATACCCGATTTTAAGGACAAAACCAGATATGCACCATATGTGAGTTTTAGAAGTCAAATCTCACATATAGCTACAAATAAGGGGTAATATCAAAAGACAATACATAAATATATAACGTACATAATATAAAAGAGATAACCTTTAGCATCAAACAGCGGATAGACAACTCTAAACCTCGGGTATTAACTTCTCTCCACAGGATCCAACTGACTGGTTGATCACAAGCCCAAAACTTCTCCTGAGGTGTGGGGGAAATTGCAAGAGTGAGTCCATATCGAACTCCACAAGTATAGCAACTAGATTGTATAGATCCCACAATCTCATGATCAATGTGACATAAATAATGTAAAGCATTAAATAATAAATAATGGGCATATTTAACACACAAGAATCATCATCGTCGATGCAAGAATCCCCAAGGCCGCTCATGACCGTGAGCATGGCTAGTATACCAGTTTTACACTCTGCAGAGGTTGTACATCTTTACCCATTAGTCATGATTTACCGTTTCGCCCGAGGTAGCTAGTCTCTTAACCCCCTTCCTAGGGAGGTCGGCAGGGATCACTATGAAGCCTTTCAAAGGTTTTGTCTAACAAGTTAGGGCCATTAGATTCACTCGGCAGGCAGATATAGAGCCCCCCTTCCATGGCACATAACCCGCAGCCTATACACACGGACAGAGGCCACACTATACCCAACGTGTCTAGCCATTCTTACGCCATTTAAGGTAACCGCTAACAAGCTAGAAAAAGATCCTCATACTGAGCTAAAGCCAGAGCCATTATAGCCCTCATGGTTGCACTGTTGTCCCGGTTATCACTTACAGATAAATCATCAAGTTGCTAAAAAGTCATTTTTATCATTTATTACTTAACATTAATCTAGTCACACGATCATGGTCACAGAAATAAAATCCAAATGCTATACTTGCCTTAATCCAAAAGCTCTTGCTGATCCTTATAGTTCCGCTGGTCTCACTTGTCCAAGGCTCTGATCGTGATCACCAAAAACTGCTCACCGTCTAATCACGATCATCGATCACACAAACAATTCAAGACAACATACACGAAGCAAACAAGGCTACAATTAGAACAGTACACCAATCATAAAAAAACAGTATGAAAAGTTTATAAAATGATTCTACGCATCGCTACGATTTCATAGATGTAAAGATCACGAAAATCGAAGCTAAAACGGAGAAGATATGAATTTTCCTATTATTTTATATAGAAAAGTAATTAATTAAATTGGATCACGAAATTAAAAAGTTTCAAACTGAGTAAATAATATTACTAACATGTAGAGTTCATTAAAATGAATCCAACGCAATTTGAATGGGTCAAATCAGAGTTAAGATAATTATTTTATGGCCAAAAGAAAGTGAGTGGCAATTCTGTAAATTTTGTGAAAACGTATTTTGGACCTAAGCCTTTGTTTACATTTTAGAATTTGAAAAGCGTATTTCTGGAATTACGCTATAGGACTGCGGGTTAGATATCTAAAAGGCCAGGGGCTCTTTAGAAAAACGCCAGGCCGAAAGGGTATGGACGAATAGGGGCCGTTGATCTTGGATCGGGTGGCTCAGATTAGAAGCTGGGAAGGAGAGAGGGGGTGCTCGGCCGGAACAGGGCCAGCCGCGGTGGCGCCATGGCCGGGGAGCCAAGCTCCTCGCCGGAGTTGAGCGGGACTACGATTCGGAGCGTCCTAAGACAAAATAAAAATACCGGGAGGTAAAGGAGACAAACGCGAACTCACCTAGAGGCTTATTACGGGTAGAGGGAGCTCGTAGCGGAACGGCGACGGGGAATGGCGGATCGGGGCACTCCTGCAACATTCGGCGTTGATGTGAGGGCGCTAGGGTGCGATAGAGAGCAAGGTGGAAAGCTAGGCAACTTCGTAACCTCAAACCGAAGCTCGGCACGCGAGTGTTGGTGACCTTGAGGCAGCGCGGAGCTTGGACCACGGCAGCGGGGAAGCTCCGGCTCGGGAGATCCCGATATAATGTCCAAAAGGACTACGGCGGCGCTTTCCTGGAATAGATTCGAAAGAGCGATGCCGACGGGTGCCAAAAGACTTTATAGGGGTCGGATGGGGCTTGGATTGGAAATTCCCGTGAAAACTGGGATACGGAGATCGGCATCAAAACAGAGTCCCGGTTGCGCCCGACTCGGGGTTGAAGAAGGGCGACTGACGAGGGGGGCCCACCTGTCGGTGACCAGAGGCGCGGGGTCTGCTTGCCAGCCAAAGAAGAGAGGAGAGGGGAAAGGAGAGCGCACGGCCTGCTCGGGAGGAGTTGGGCCGCCAGGAAACTGGGCCGAGCGCGGGGGCAGGGGAAGAAGAGGGAGGGGGAATTTGGTTGGGCCTCTCGGGCCAAAAACAAATGGAGGGAGATGTTTCCCCTTTTTTTTGTTTTGTTTTCTTTTATATAAAAGCCATTTCAAACTCATTTCAAAATCCTTTTTAAATCTGTTTGAAATGATTTGATCTTTAGTTAAATCCACACCAAACAATAAAACAAATGCCCCAAAAATGAATGCACAAACAAGTTGCTAAATCCTATAATAAATTTTAATTCGATGAAAAATATTATTTCTCTATATTCCATGAACACAAAAATACAGAATTAAATCATTTCCACCTATTTCAAAATTTGTAAATTTTTGGGTGTTACAATCTCTCTAGACATCCCATGCATAAGAGTCACCAAGACCATAAGGTGGATCGAGAAGAGCAACATCAATGGCTAGAGGGCATTAAAAATCCATGTGCTATCACCATTGAATGGATGGACAAGGAAGAAGCCTTAATGGATTCTAACTTTGGCTCAATTTCATATGGTGAGTTCTTGACTCCCTTTGAAGATGAGATCCATCCAACTACAGAAGAGGACATAGACGAGACCATTCTAGGAGAAACTCCAAACATTCAGATTAGAGACAATATTAATGAGCATGGAATTTATTTCATAGCCACTTCATTTACTCCATGCTCATATGCAACAGCTTCCCAATCTATTGGTCTCTCCAACATCACCACATTTGAGATCTTCAACCCACTCTTCCTTTCTATTTATAAAAACTTTAAAAGGGTGGTTGTCGATGCATATGTCTATAATAAATATTACAGATCTTGTTGAGTTGATATAGGTTAGCGTTGGAGGGGAAACCACTTCGCCGACATAAATTGATGGTTTCCCAAGGACAAGCTTAGTATCCTAAAATAAGCACTGATCATATCGTAACATGAGCTTTTAATTATTTGCAACATTACCTTGTGTATTGAGCATATAAGGATAATTGTAAAAATATTCCTTTGGGTATTCTTGTCACTAACCTTTCCAGGATTGGAGCAAGAAGATCAGATGAATGACAAGCACAAGGTATGTCCAACCAATCATCATACAACTTTGAATTAAATTCATCCAAACTTGAATTTTACAAAATTTAAGCTTGGGGGAGTACTTTATATAAAAACATCATTTGCCATGTTGCTATGTTGGTTGTCCCTACCTTTGAGACAAGCTTAATTTGTTAAATACTAATCACACTACTTCATCTCACTTGAGTAGATCTCTATAAATGCTCTCATGCTACCTTTATTTGCTTTAGTATATGTCTAGGTTTGGAGTAGTTTCATTTATCTTTTAAATAAGCATGGTGCTTAGTTTAGGAATGATGATCATACTTCCAAGGGATTTTAAATTAAGCATGGCGCTTAGGTTAAAATGCCCTCCTAAATCAAATTAGACATGGTGCCTAGGTTGATTTTTGAGTCGATAGTATGCTATAGTAGATATTGGATATTTTATTGGACTAACCCCTGTAGGAAAACTTTCAATATCGACCTGGGAAGTCCTAAGATAAACTCACACTAGAGACAAAGAGAGAGACACATGAAGGTTAACAATTTACACAAGGAATGCATAGCTCACAAGAGATGATCCATGGAGGGTGCCACAAACACGATACACAATCGCTAAGAAAGGAAAGCTTCCACAAGGTGATATTGTACCATCACTCTTCAAGTAAGGTAACATCTTAAGGTACTTGACTATCACTTTTATAAGCTTCTCCTTGGTTCTGGCGTTCATATGAATAAAAGAGACAAACATGCATGATTTACAACTCTAGATTAACCAACTCAATCAATTCAACATGTTTAGTCCTTCCACCTTTGTGATCCCACACTCCTAATCATATGAGCTAAAATGTTGCACACTCAATCTTTGGAAGATATATATAAAAAAACTACAAAAAAACATAAATATAGATAGATTATCTTTCCATTAGGTTGAGCGATCTGATCTGACAAATGTTTTAAATGCTACACTCATGATCTTATTATCCATCAACTTTGTCTTGCTCACTACGCTTAAGGTTAGAGAAGAACAAATACATTTTTGGTTCTGTTGGTGTTTTTCACCAACAGGGCCCATGCACTTGATCTCTGCCTTGTCTTTATGAGCAGATACACTTCGAGCAAAACCTAAAGGAGTTTTACAACTCCCAGACTCCACCAAGTGAAGGACCTGGATCTACGAGCACAAACACACTGAGCAGGATATTGCCAACGCCGCACTTCGAACTGCTGGGAAAATGAAGAACATGGGTGACACACCGTATAAAGATGTGCAGACGTCAAGGTCCACGCTTGAATCAAATGACGCACCTAAAGAATGAACACGGTGAGAAGTCTTGTTCAGAAGACTTAAAACATTGAACCCTTGCCGAAAGGTAAAATCGGTAGTTATCCATATTTACCCTTTCTACATTTTTCCTTAAATTATTTACTTTCCTTAATTAGCTTGTTTGTTAATCATCCTATCTTGAAAAAAAATTAAAAATGTTAAAAACAGTAAGCCCCATGTGAGTATGCTCGAGGCATAAAACCCATAAGTACATTCACTGTGGTGGCGTAAACATAAAATATTCCTATCCTATAAAAATGAAAATATAAAAATAAATTTATGATCCTACCAAAGAGAGTAACATTTATTGAGGAGGCTCAACATGATAAAGTCTAGATATTTATGCTAACACTTAACCAGTTCCACAAAGCTTTGTCGTCTATTTGAGCTCCACAGAATTCAAGGATCAAAGAAGACTAGCAGACGGAGGACATCCTAATCGCTGTCAGGGCGCTACCGACATTCAAATACACCTCCGCCACCTGCTAGCTACATCAGAAGAAATTACGTCAAAATCCAGCTTGGGGGAGAGCACCCCCATTTATCCAACTAAGTGTTTCTACTCGCGTTTATACTTTACTCAAATAATAAAAAAGATGCATAATCATAAAAACCCAAATAAAGATTTTATGCTTTTATATCTATCTTTGCTTAGTTTGCTAAATAAATAGATAAATAAAGTTTGCTATGAACCCTCATGATAAGCTCTCACATGGAAATGATGAATAGTTGCTCTGCCATGACTAGTTCTCAAAATTGAAATCTCTCTCAAGTTTAGGCATGACTGTTATGAATTAAGATTTGCTCTAAACCTGAACTTGTGGGAAGAGTACGTGATCAACAGTCTAAGTCGTTAACGGATATGATATGGGAAGGTTGAGCTGCTGTTTATCTATTCCAAGAGATACTAGAACTCCAGAGAATTTTATCTTTGAAAATCTTTAAATTGTTGCATGATGAGTTCCTATATGATGAGAGTTTAAAATCCTACCACAGCCATATATACATGCTTATTAGACTATGAACCATACATTTACTTTTTACAGCTTATGAGCATTGAGTGTGGTCAAGCTGTGTAGACCCTTAGGAGCTTGTCATGCGGTTAAAATCAAGATTCACTTGCACGTTCACTCATACATGCTGCTTCTACTCCAGAAGTACGCATCCACATACATCCACTCATTTCCATCTCCAGATTCACCCAAAATTATTCCACTTCTAATCCGGGAGAGAATAGCCAAAAACATTCTCCTATTTCTGCTTTTCCCTATGAAATAAATGCTCGAGTTATCTTGGTTACTACCACTTGCTATATTATTTCAGGAGATGAGTGCTCTAAAAAAATAAAAAAAAGAAAAAAAGGAAAGAGAAAGAATATGAGGAAATAAAAAGGGGCAAGTGCCCAGAACCTCGAAGGAAAGGAAAAGTGAGACGAGAGATAAAAATGGACAAGTGTCCAACAGTAGAATTAGGGGTACAAGATACCCACCTGAGAGAAAAGAAAAAGAAAATATAGAGCATCTCATTCTCCTCAAAAAGCTTCAAAGTGCAAGAAAGGTATGTATCCCCTAAAAAGAACAAAAATAGAATTAGACTTTCACCATTGTTATCACCATCATCACCATACACCATTCACTCGCCACACATGCACATCTTGATTTGACTTATTGACTTGTTCTTCTAGATCCATGGTTTGACTATGCAATAAATGTCTTGTAAGTATGTATGCTTTATCTCCCACCTCTGAGCTCCAAATATCAAAACCTTATTAGAGTAGGGTGAGAGAGAAGGCAATATCACTATGCCTCATACCAAAAATACCACATACTTTGAGAGAAGGCATATACCATTATTGCCTTGGTAAGGATCCAGAAATACCACAAAAGAGAGATTTGAGAGAGTCATACAAGGAATCTCTGAGTTTTATTTGAAAATCTACAAAAACTCCAGAGCTCACTACAAGAATCCTGTGATTTTTTGACTTTCCATTTATGTCATTACATATGAAAATAATGTCACAACATAAGAGTTGTGACAATTAGTTGACAAAAAACTATATGTCAAAAAATCACTGTCATAAAGGATCATGTGACATCTGTATATTCTTTGTCATAAGGTATGACATTGGTTATTTGTCATAATATCTGAGACCTCGCCATGCCAGAAATGCTAATTAGTGACGGTTTAGAGGCTCATTAGTGACGCATATAGCCAAAATGCGTCTCTGATAACAATTTGCAAAAACAAAAAAAAAGAAATCTAGATCCACGGTGTACATTTCTGAATCCCATGTTTCACAATATGATATATTTCACACCAGTACACACATAGTTCACACTTCACAGTAAGTTCTCATGATCGAAATACACAACAGTGTTGAACTATAAGTGATTGCATAGAGTATCCTCCAGAACTACAAAGTAATGGTTGCTTTATAGAATCAATGGCTATACATATACCTACTAGCTACTTCCTTTCCTCTCAGCTCAATGTAGGCCAACTGATCCTAGGCTACAACAAAACAATAGATAGTTAATTAAAGAGATAAATGTATGAAATGTCATTCTGCTAAATTGTTTTCTATAAAACAGCAGGTCGAGGTGCATAGCATACATAGTGAATGATCTCCAATGGCAAATATACTTCCTAGTATGTAAACCTATTGAATATGCAAATATACCATTCATGACAACCCCGACTATTTATCTATGGTTTAGTAATTGGAATTTTATAGGCTGAAAAATAGACCAACAGCAAAAACTAGTTAAACTAAATATCAACACACAAATAATGGAGACAAAAGGTTAGTGCATGAAAGAAGGAACAATGAGTATGCTCACCCAATTATGTAGGTCCATTGCAAATCTGCATGGTCCGATGTGTGCAAATCTGTAAAAAACAAAGTTCACCAAGAATTAGCTAATACTACTTATATACTCACAGACTAGTAGTAAGGATCCATGAGATTCAGACCAGAAGAATAAAAATTATAGCTATCAAAACAAGGATTCATGAGTAATCATGGAAGGCAGTATAATAACTTGATGGTTTGAATATTTGACACATCCATAAGAGCACTTTAGGAAAATGGAAGAATTTTAGAAAAGTTTTTCTGTTGTACAAGTTCAAATGTTATTAAGTGTTTATATAGACATGAAATGCATCAACTGAGTCTACTGGAAGCATTAGAATAAAACTCTGGACCAACAGTTTCCTTGTAGTTCTAGCCTATGAAATGCATATGTACCTTGGTTGAGCTATTAGGCTTCAGATCCTCTGGACTTGAACACAGAGCTGTTAGGCTTCAGATCCTATGAAATTCATATGTACCTTGGTAACAAAATATTGTCAGTAAACATATATTGAACCAGTTTTCGACATATGCCTAGGAATAAACTGCCAAGGACATGATGTGTTCAATAAATTATAGGAATAAACAGGCGCTCAGAATGCTATTGTTTCGGTGTAAGAAAGGAATAATAAGTCAGTAAAACCTTGTGCAAGTTAGTCACCATGTTTTTACTACTTAATCGATGACAAGTTATATGATCAGCTGGAGGATCAAACTAAATGGTCTGATATCCTATTTGCAGTCAGCAATTAAAATAAGGATTGCAATTGTAATCAGGCTTACAGGCTTACATCTGAGAACAAAAAACATGTCATCGCTGCTCTCTAGCTTCCCTGCTGCTTACTTTTCTGCACGAAGTACCTAAACAACAAAAAAACTACTTGACTTGGCTACCAGAAAATTGAAGGGAGGGGGTACCTAATACACGCAGCACATGGAGTCAAGCCGCAGTGGCCTCGCGTCGCCATGGAGCTTGCCCTGGAGTGCGGCAGCGCAGCGACTCCACACCCGCCCGCGCCTGCATCAGCAGTGCCGCCCGTGTCCTGCAGTTCCTACACCTTCTCCGCTGCACGCGCTGCTGCCACCACGCCGCGTTGTCCCCCCGGTCTCGGGCCCTCTCCCTCCTCCTGTAGAAGGTGCGGCCGTTAGGGGATCTGGATGAGGGTCGCGGCGCCGTCCAGATCGGGAGCAGGGAGGCAACGGCGCAGCACCTGCCATGTCTGAGTGGAGGGAGGAGGACGATGACGGCGCCCGCTGCATAGGCCCTCGCCGCCGCCCGCGAACGCTCCATCGTCGGAGCCCGCTGCCTAGGCCCTCGCCGGCGCCCGCTGCCCAGGCCCTCACCGGCGCCCGCGAACGCTCCCTCGCCGGCGCCCGCTGGACGACCCCCTCGCCAGTGACCGCTGGATCCGCCCCTCGCCGACGCGCACTGGACGCGCCCCTCGCCGGCGCTCGCTGGATGGGCACCTCGCCGGCGCCTGGTGGACTCGCAACTGCAGTGGGCGTGCGGTGGCAAAGTCTGGAGTGGGCGAGTAACAACTCCACGAGTCCACGGTTTGGCTATGTGCCTTAGCTACTCATATTCATATAAATATTATCGTATACGCTAATTAAACAAAATAACTTGCCTAACTCAGTGGTAAATCTGTTGCTTGGGATACAGGAGCTCTCAGGTTTGAACCCTCCCTGCTTTGGTATTTTTTATAGATTGATTTTTTATTTTTTTCTAGAAACAGATTGATTTTTTATAGAATGGCATTTTTCTAGAAATAGATTGAGAAAAAAATAGGAAAAGAATGGCATTTTTCTAGAAACAGATTGAGAAAAAAATAGGGAAATAAGAAAAAAAAACTACCCACGTGGAAATTAGATATGCCAACATGGACAAGATTATTTTAAATATTTCTAAAAATATTTTTTAGCACCCAACCTATGTTAATTTTTTTTGACATTTATATATTAGGCCTCATGACATAGTGAATATTGTCATAGTATAGAATTAGAATAGTTCTATGACATTTATTATGACATCCAGCTTTTTTATGTCACTGGGTCAAAATGCCTATTACAGAATGTCATAATTTAGATGATATAATGACATCACGGTCTATTGTCATACTAAATATGTCAAAAAATCATGCATTTCTTGTAGTGGCTATAGCTGATCAAAGAACAAGAGACATGGTGCTTGACTAGACTGTTCTATCTTTTAACTGCTAAAGACACAAGTGACGGTTGCAAGCCCCATGGTGAAAGGTAAAATGAGTAAGTTTTAAGTCTTAACAATTTACTTTAACTCAGAGATGAGATCTTGCTTGAATGCATGTGTACTTTTAAGGCATGAAACCACTACAGAAACTCTTGAGTCCATCCTTGCTCAGGGACGAGCAAGAGGTAAGCTTGGGGGAGTTGTTGACGGTCCTTAAGTACCAAATATAATCATCAAATAAATAAAGAAAAGGATCCAAATGCAACCAACATCCAGACTTAGGGATTTATCTGACAGAATTCCATGAGTTTTGGTGTTTGTCTATTTCTGCAGGGGGTTATCAGGAAATATGGAGGAAAGGCCCACATGTCAGGTTTACATAGAGATATTAACGTGCCGTGCAATTTTCTATCATCTGGAAGACTCCAGAAGCCACGAGAACGAACGGGAGGCCGAGCAGGCCCGGGTACAGGGCGCCCGCCCTCCACCCTTGGGCGCCTGCCCAGCTGCCTCAGCCAATCAGGCTCCACCTCGCGGATTATGCTCCACCGACCTAAGGGATCAAGGAACACCGTGTGATTAAGGTCGGTTTGATCCGACGACCCACGTTCTTTTGGAGGGGCTATATAAGCAGGCCCCCTAGCCCCTGGAGGAGGCAATCCCCATTATTCATTAGCATATTTTCCAGAGAGGATTCAGAGAGAGGTTCCTTTAGGGTTCCAACCTCATAGGGCTTAGCATCCAATGTGAGAGTAGAATTAGTTCTACTAGATTGAGAGAGATAGAGTGGAGGTGTAGATCGGAGGAAGCCCGGCCTGTCGGTGTCTACTCCGAGGTTGTACCTGCGGGATCAAGTCTCCTAACCCGAGGCTTGCTCCTAGGATTCTTCAGTATTTTGACTTCTAAATTCTAGTAAGTTCTTTGTTTTATTGTTCTTTGGTTTATGAGTTTACTTTGATCTCTTCGCGTAGAGTTTAGAGTAATCATCTCTAGCGCAAATGTGGTGTTTGGGCTTGGATACTCATAGATATCCTTGTCTAGCCGGACCTTGGTAGTAGTGAGGAACGTGACATTTCTGAGTTACCTTTGTAGCCCATATCCCGTTAGCAGGATTGATAGGGTTTATAGGTGTGGTTCAAACATCCTCTGTGGTCTCTAGATTCCGTTAGCCTCCCCAACAGAACAGTAGATCATCCTTACCAAGGTTAGAACGAGAGTGCGGTTGTAGTCTTCTCTATACATCGCTCACATCGAATCACATTGTTTGTAGCCTAAAGGGTAGTAGCAATGGATTTGGTTAGTCAGATGCACGCTTTCTCCTAGTGGTAAAAATATAAATACGATACTCTAGATAACCTCCCGGGTGAAGTGCTCACCGATATCTGTGCGCTTGCGGATCATTTCCTGATGGCGTTAACAAATATCAACAATCACCCACTGTCCTGCTGGAACGCTCATGAAATGGCTGACGAAAGCACAGAGCAACAAAGTCAACCGGCGGAAGAGCACCACCGTGTGGTCGTCGAGGGGCCTCAAAGTTCCCATAACATAGCTCATGTATCCTGGTGGCATAAGCTGTCAGCCCCAAAACCTCTCTAGCCCTCTGAGCTGTCACCCTATAGTCTATGCCAGCCAGTGCATAGTGAATATAGCTATGATCTGGAGCAACCCACACTGAGGCATAGAACTCACGTACCCACTCCTCAACATAGGTACCAGGCAGAGCAAGTAAACCTAGGTGACCTGATAGGTAGGTAAAGTACTGTCTGATGTCCACACCTACCACGTTCCCGAGAATCTCAAGGTCGAGCACTCGATGCTCCCTGAACTGAGCCTGAGAGTGGACATATGCATGGTACATGTCCTCCTGAACCACTGTGTAAAACCTGGCATATGCCCTTTGATCCCAGGCTGCTGGAAACCAGGTGGGGAAGGGAGCAAACCTCAACTCCTGGATCTCACGAGTAGGAGCCTCGGTATAATCCTTATGAATCCTGACAGGAGCTGGACGTGGAGCTGGAGTGCCACGTGCTAGGGTGGAGCAAGCAGACGAGGTGGACTGGCCCTGCCTACCACTCCTGGAGGCGGCCTGGGTACGAGCGCGAGTCAACCTCCGAAGGGGCTGCTCCTCCTGCTGAACCTCTATCTGGCCCACTGCCTGGGACTCTGCCTCTGTCTCTATCTCTGGCTCCTCCTGTCCTGGCTCAGTGACGTTGATTCGGACACGTTGACCCCCTAGCATGATGGTGCCAGGTGGAGTCCCGTGTCGCTGCTCAACCTCAAGTACTGCACGCCTCTGAGCTATCGTGAGGTCTAACCTGATCCTCAGAGCACCTGAGCGACCACCCCTCTCTGCTTCCTCTGCTGCTGCTGCCACTGCCTCAGCTATCTCTGCCACTCTGTCACTGGCCTTCCTCTTCTTGGTAGCCACCTTCTTTCCTTTCCCTTTCTCAGCAGCTGTCAGACGACGGGGCCTGTCATCTCCCCCATCGCCACCTAGAGTGCCACCACTGCCGGCTGTCGGACCACTGACGTTCTTGCAACGTGCCATTGCAAGAACCTAAGCCTGAGAAGCTACTGACAATCTGACACTCTAGAGGCTTAGCCTCAATCCGTACTCACGGGCTTGGCCCCGAGTTCAACTGTCGCTGACAAACTGCCAACAGAGACCAACGTGCTACAAGAGATGGAATAGATAGGGTATATATAAGCACACATAATAGCTAGAGATGAGAAACCTATAGACCGCAAGAGATAGATGAGATTGGACCTGAACTGCTTATAATCGGCCGACGAGATGCGTTCTGGATAAAGAAACGAGATCGAAGATTGCCGAAGACCGCAAACTCACTCCACAAGGTGCTATAATGATAGAACAAATGAAATCATCGCCAAAACAACAATTTAATTCATTCACACAAAGAATCAAACACCTTGTGGGTAGGGATCAAGAGACTCACCCCAAACCCTAGAATCTGCGTGAGATGAGATCCGCACGCAGAGGAGGGAGGAGGGAGAGTTTTGGAGCGGATCTGGCGCGAGGGAGAGGAAGTTCGTCAAAGGAAACTCCAGGGAACTCGACGGCGGTGACGGATCGATATCTAGGGCATGACGGTTTCTACGGCTGGCAGTTCGAGAAGAACATGAACACGGCCGAAGGAAACACGCAACCTGCGGGTTATAAGCGCCCACTGTCGGGTCATCGGATGCTCTTAAAGGGCCACCGAATGCGTCCGGAATAAAACACAGGGAGCCCCGCAAAATGTCCGAGCACCGAGCGATGGCCACCGGACGCTGGACTGGCATTCGGTGCCTTAGGGAAAGCCTGGGTGAACCACCAGACGCACTTCACCAGACGCGCTCAGGACACTGTGCGTGTGTCCTGTGAGTGCTGACCAGCAGACTCACCACACCAGATGCACTGGGGGTGCGTCCGGTGCATCGTCTGGTGCACCTCTGGCCAGTTTTTCAACTAGGAACTTCGCCCTACTTTCACCCAACCAAGTTCCAACTTCAAGAAGACTCAAATAAACATAAATTGGAACTAGTATGAGTGACCTCTCTCAAACCCTCAAATTTTTCATAAATATTTAGCCTTAGGCATAGTAGTTTTTATTAAAATAGTCAAGTGAAATCACCAAGGAGCATGGTGTGGCCATAAAGCTAGGGGTTTAAATCATGATGAGCTTTGAATGCTCACCCTATCTATGGACAAACACAGCGGATGCTCAAGCATAACCAAAAAGAAACGGTAAACCAACAAGCATGCATATGATATGAGTTGCAATGCAATACTTGAAAGTAAACTAGTGCTTGTCAAGTTTGATCCAAGCTTTTTCACACACACAAGGGGGTTATCTTAACCATGTTAGACAAGCCCTACACACAATTCTTTTTGTATTTTTATTTTGGGTATGCATGATATGCAAAAAAAAGCTATTTACAAGGTCAACACACAACTTCATTTTTTAGTGAAGTTAGAGAGATCGAGCACATTAAGTTCATTTCTCAACATACAAAACCTAGCTTTATCTAGGGGTTTTGTGAAGATATCCGCCAATTGATTTTCCATTCCCACATTCTCTAGGGATATATCACCTTTAGCAACATGATCCCTAAGGAAGTGATGATGGATGTCAATATGTTTTGTGCGGGTGTGTTGAACCGGGTTGTTTGCAAGTTTTACGGCACTTTCATTGTCACACAACAAAGGTACTTTTTCTAGTACTACTTCATAGTCTAGCAAAGTTTGTTTCATATAAATTATTTGTGCACAACAAGCACCGGCGGCAATGTATTCCGCCTCGGCCGTTGACAAAGCAACACTATTTTGTTTCTTTGACATCCAAGAGAGAAGTGATCTACCTAGGAAGTGGCACCCTCCGGATGTGCTTTTTCTATCAATGCGGCACCCGGCATAATCCGAATCGGAATAGCCTACAAGTTGGAATCTTGCACCTTTGGGATACCACAAGCCTAGGCAAGGTGTGTATTTTAGATACCTAAGAATTCTCTTGATGGCAATCAAGTGATATTCCATAGGCATTGCTTGATATCTAGCACACATACACACACTAAACATGATATCGGGCCTAGATGCGGTGAGGTAAAGTAAACTTCCTATCATGGAACGATAGAGAGTTTTGTCAATTGGGTTACCTCCCTCATTTAAGTCGAGATGTCCATTAGATGCCATGGGAGTTTTGATTGGCTTGCAATCCATCATCTTGAACCTCTTGAGAAGATATTGTGTGTACTTCTCTTGAGAGATGAAGACTCCTTCCTTCATTTGCTTGACTTGAAATCCTAGGAAGAAGGATAGCTCGCCAATCATGGACATCTCAAACTCCTTGGACATCAAATCACCAAATTCCTTGCAAAAATCTTCATTAGTTGAGCCAAAAATAATATCATCAACATAAACTTGGCAAATGAAGATTTCTCCATTCATTTTCTTGGTGAAGAGTGTTGTGTCAACTTTTCCAATCTTGAAGCCCTACTCAATGAGGAAGTCCCTAAGCCTCTCATACCAAGCTCTAGGAGCTTGCTTGAGACCATAGAGAGCCTTGGACAACCGGTAGACATGCTTGGGGTACCTAGGGTCTTCAAAACTAGGGGGATGCTCAACATAGACAAGCTCATTAATATAACCATTTAAAAGGCACTTTTCACATCCATTTGAAACAACTTGATATCATGACTAGATGGATATGCAAGTAGGATATGGATAGCTTCAAGTCTTGCCACCGGTGCAAAGGTTTCACTGAAGTCAAGACCTTCTACTTGTGAAAAGCTTTTGCCACAAGCCTTGCCTTGTTGTGCACCACCTTGCCTTGATCATCTTTCTTGTTCTGGAAGACCCGTTTTGTTCCAATCACTCTTGCATCTTTGGGTCTCTCTTCAAGTGTCCACACTTGGTTGTGCGAGAAGTTGTTCAACTCCTCTTGCATGGCAGTGATCCAATCCGCATCACAAAGAGCTTCCTCTATAGTCTTTGGTTCATCTTCAAGAGACACAAAAGCATGATGTTCAATAAATAAAGCATGTCTAGAGCGTGTAGTTACACCATGTGTTGGACTCCCAATGATGAGATCTTTAGAGTGATCTTGGAGGAGGTGTGATGATCTTCTTGGTGCCACTTGAGGGGTTGCTTGGGGAGCATCAACATCTTGTGCTTGTGCCACCGCTTGCTCATGAGTGACTTGAGTGTCTTCATGAGCATCTCTCACATCCTTGTCTTCATCTTGTGGTACATGTGAGGTGGATGGTGCCTCAATGACTTGCACATCATCATCTTCTTTTGGCTTGATGTCCCCCACCGGCATGTTCTTCATGGCATCCCTCAATGGTTCACCACCTACATCATCAAGATTATCACTTGCTCCTTAGGAGCCATTAGTTTCATCAAATTCAACATCAAATGTTTCTTCAACCATGTTTGTGGCATGGTTAAAGACCCTATATGCCTTAGACTTTGATGAATAGCCAACCAAGTAGCCAATGTCACATATCGTTTGGAACTTTCCCAAGTGTTGGCGCTTCTTGTAGATGTAGCACTTGCACCCAAACACTCTAAAGAATGAGACATCGGGCTTCTTCCCATTGAGCAACTCATATGGTGTCTTCTCTAGGAACTTGTGAGAAAAGAGTCGGTTGGATGCATAACAAGCGGTGTTGATTGCCTTGGCCCACATCTTCTCCGAAGTGTTGTACTCATCTAGCATTGTTCTTGCCAAGGTGATCAATGTCCAATTCTTTCTTTCTACAACCCCATTTTGTTGCGGTGTGTATGTTGAGGAGAACTCATGTTTGATTCCAACTACATCACAATACTCTTCAATGTTGGTGTTGTCAAACTCTTTGCCATTATCACTTCTTATCTTCTTGATCTTGACATCAAATTGATTTTGGGCATTCTTTGCAAACTTCTTGAAGATTGATGCAACTTTGGCCTTGTCTTGCAAGAAAAATGTCCAAGTGTACCGGGAGTAATCATCAACTATGACCAAGCAATATTTGTTGCCTCCAAGACTAGCATATGTGGTTGGTCCAAATAAATCCATGTGGAGTAGCTCAAGCACTCTTGAAGTAGAGAGATAGGCCTTGGTTGGATGGGTGTTTGCAACTTGCTTGCCAGCTTGACATGCACTACAAAGCTTGTCCTTTTCAAAGGTCACATCCTTCAAGCCTCTAATCAATTCTTTCTTCATCAACTTCTTGAGTGTGCCCATTCCAACATGTGCTAACCTTCTATGCCACAACCACCCAAGTGAGATCTTGGCGAATAAGCAATTTTTGACATCAACTTCATCAGATGAGAAATCAACTACATATAAGTTGTTGTGTCAGAAGCCTTTGAATACCATTTCATTGTCATCCTCTTTGGTCACTATTACTTCCTTCTTCTTGAATAGACATTCAAAGCCAAGATCACAAAGTTGTCCAACCAAGAGCAAATTGAAACTTAATGATTGTACATAGAGCACATTGGTGGTGGAGTTGTCATTGGATATTGCAACCTTTCCTAGACCCTTGACCTTGCCTTTTGAATTGTCACCAAATGTGATCTTCTCTTGGTTGTCAACATCTTCATCAAGTGAGGTGAACATCCGGGGATATCCGGTCATATGTTGAGTGCAACCACTATCAATTACCCAATGTGATCCACCGGTCATGTAGTTCACCTACACACAAGAGATCAAGCTTGAGATTTAGGGACCCACATTTTCTTGGGGCCCTTGACCTTCTCTACTAGTTGCTTTGGCACCCAAATCTTCTTTGGCCTTTGCTTGTTGGGCGGCCCCATGAAGCTAACCATGACCTTGCCACTCTTGTCTTTCCTTACAATGTAGTGAGCATTGAAGGCAAATGGTCTAGCATGCTTGGGCAAGGGTGGTGGTAGTGGTGCCTCACACTCATGAGCAAAGTGTCCTTCTTGACCACACTCAAAGTACCTCTTTGGCTTTGGATTGCTTGATTGATCATGAGTGGCTAGTGACTTGATGAGCTTGCTTTGATGAGCCTTGTAGCTAATCTCACTCTTGTCCATCTTCATGATGGTGTTCATGAATAGCTCACTTTGAAGGTCCTTTCATTTTGTGAACTTTGCTAACCCCTTGGTTAGGTGTTCCTTCTCTTTCTTGAGCTTGTTGTTCTCTTGAGTTAGCTTCTTGATGATTGGGTCATTGTTGCTTTCTAACTCTTCCAAGATGAAGGACTCATCTTCTTCTTGCTTATCATATAACAAACCAAGCTTGAGATATTGATTCTCTTTTTTGAGCAACTTGTTCTCATATGCAAGCTTCTTATCTTGATCAACTGACTCAATCACTATGGTGTTGTGCTTGGCTTGCTCTTGCAACTCTTTCTTGAGCTTGGCATTTTCTTCCTTGATCCTGATAGTGTCTTCATAACTCTCGGCCACTACCACTTTCTTGCCCTTGCAACCATCACATTTGCTTGTGCTCTCCACAAGTAAGTCATCACAAGATGTGGCTACATCAAGCTTAGCAACATGGTTAGTAGCATCATGTGTTTCATTGATTACAAGATCATAAGCTATCTCAAGGTTGTCATAGTTGGCTTTTAGAGTTGCAAGCTCTTCCTTCAAAGCTCTGTGTCTAGTGATAAGCTCATCATGAACACTCTCAAGTTTATCATGTTTTTCTTTGAGCTCTTTTAAGGAGAGTTTGAGCTCCTTGAGCTTAGTGGTCATGATTTCATTTTGATCTCTAAGCTCATCACTAGATTTAAGCTTTGCTAGAAGTGATTCATTTTCAAGTTCAAGTTTGTCATTTTCACTTCTAGTTTTTCTTATGACCTTAGTATATTTGTTTAGCAATTTTACAAGTTTGTCATAAGATGGTGATTCATATTCACTATCACTCTCACTACTCTCATCCTCACTTTGTACCTTCTGGTCACCCTTGGCCATGAGGCATAGGTGTGTAGAGGATGTAGATAGTGGTGAAGATGATGGTGATGAAGCATCAATGGCAATGGCGGCAACCTTCTCATCATCACTTTCATTGCCGGAGGAGTCACCACTTGTGCTTTCAATGTCGGTGAGCCAATCACCGACAATGTAAGCCTTACCATTCTTCTTCTTGTGGTACTCCTTCTTCTTGCCACCTTTCTTCTTGTATTGCTTCTTGTCGTTCTTCTCTTTATCACTTGAATCATCATGCTCTTTGTTCTTCTTCTTGTATTTGTCCTTCTTGGGCTTTGGACATTGGTGAGCAAGATGACCAAGATCACCACAATTGTAGCATCCATCTCGGAGATGGGCTTTCTCTTGCTACTTGTGAAGAACTTCTTCTTCTTCTTGGAGTCAAAGTTGACTCCATTCTTGTTGAGCTTCTTCAACATCTTGGTGGTTCTTCTCACCAAGAGGGAAATAGATGCATCATCATCACTTGAAGTCGATGACTCAACTTCAATCTTCTTGGCTTTGCCCTTGTGAGAAGCTTTGAGGTCCAAGTCATTCTTCTCTTTCTTGGCTGATGAGGAGCCATCTTGGGGGTTCATGTGCATGTACATCTCATGAGCATTGATATTCCCCAATATGGTAGTTGGTGTGGCAGTGGAGAGATCGCCTTGATGAAGCACGATTACAATGTGCCCATATTTCTCAATGGGGAGAACACATAGTATCTTCCTTGCCACATCCGCCGGACTCATTTGATTGAGCCCAAGTCCATTTAGCTCCTCTACAATGACATTCAAGCGAGAATACATTTCATTAGCATTTTCTTTTGGAAGCATTTCAAATGTATTAAGCTTGTTCATCACAAGATGAAAGCGTTCCTCACGCTCACTCTTGGATCCCTCATGGAGCGCACAAAGTTCCTTCCATAACTCATGGGCGGTTTTGTGGTTTCGAACACGGTTAAACACCTCTTTGCAAAGACCTCTAAAGATGTGGTTTTTGGCCTTTGCATTCCACTTCTCGTTTTCTTGCTCTTGTGGAGTAAGAGCGGTGTCTTTTGTCGGAGGGGTAAACCCTTTGGTTGTGGCTTTTAGGCACTTAGTGTCACATGCCTCGAGGTATGACTCCATCCGTATTTTCCAATACGGGAAGTCATCGCCATAGAACATGGGTGGCGGTCCATCCCCGTTAGACATCTTTCTCTAGGAGGTGAAGCCTAAATAATGAGCACTAGACTCCGATACCAATTGAAAGGATCAAGATGCCCAAGAGGGGGGTGAATTGGGCTTCTCTAAAAATTTAAGCAACCTATAAGATCCAATTCAACCCCTTGTGCCTAATGTGACTAGAGAGCTACCGGATAAAAGTTTGGCAACCTAGTTCTAATCCTATTCTAGTATGGCAATTCTAGGAATGTAAAAGCTCAAAGTAATTACACAAAGTAAATGCTAGAAAGTAAAGGAGGAGGGCAAGAAAGTGCTCGGCCGAGGTATCGGAGAGTCGCCACTCCCTACTAGTCCTCGTTGGAGCACCCGTGCAAGGGTCTTGCTCCCCCCATGGTCCACGCAAGGACCAAGTGCTCTCTACAGGCTGATTCTTCGACACTCCGTCATGGTGAATCGCCCAAAACCACTCACAAGCTTGACACGAGCCACCCACAAGAACTCTGGGTGGTCTTCGTGCCTCCAATCACCACCGAACCGTCTAGGTGATGGCGATCATCAAGAGTAACAAGCAATGAACTCTCACTTGACCCAAACAAGGCACTAGAGAGTGGTGGATGCACACTTGACTCTTGGAATTCAACTTGAGAAGGATTCTCACAAGAAATCTCTCAAATCTCAATCCTCTCTAGGCTCTTGCTTCTCTCTTGCACCACAAGGTGATTCTCAGCTGATCAAATGGGCAAGAGACCTCCCATGGACGAGGTGGAGGAGTATAAATACACCCCATCAAGTCCAAGGGTCGGCCAACTGTTTTACACTAAAAATGGGGTCACCGGACGCTGTTGATGTTGCACTGGACGCTCTGCACCGAGCGTCCAGTGACACTCAACGGCTAACTGTACTTGCCTCTGACAGAGCACCGGACGCTACTTCGCAGCGTTCGGTGACACCGTCCGGTGTGAGGCCTTGAGTTTAGGACCGGACGCTACTCGGTAAGTCTGGTGCTAGCGTCCGGTGCCTTGGTCAACTTTTAGACCTCCCTGGGTTTAGGACCAGACGCTACCCGGTGAGCCCGGTGCTAGCATCCGGTGCCTAACCCTAGGCACCCAATCACTCTGTTTGCAAACGACCTCACCGGACGCACTCACAGAGCGTCCGGTGCAGCGTCTGATGCCTACTTAGGCACGCAAACTTCATCGAAACGCGATCTTTCCAAAATGAAGTTTGTTCCTCTTGATCTAAGGACTATCTCTGAGCTGCCTAGTGCTAGGTTTACCAAGTGTGCACCACACCTAAACCTAAAGCCTTGCCTAAGTCAAGCTACTAGATCAAAGCCCCCCTTAATAGTACGGTCAAAGGGAAAACAAAGTCCTAAACTACTCTAAGTGTCCTTCTTCACCATATGGCACTTAGACCTAGTCTAGTCTTGACGATGTCCAACCATCCTTTGAAAACCGAAACAATTTCCACTATTAAGTAGGCATGTACGTCCCTGTCCATCGAGTACCTGTTACCATGACCTAACACTAATGACTTGTTAGTCACAGTAATCAACATTTTCATTAATCACCGAAACTCATTAGGGGCCTAGATGCTCTTTCACCACCATCAACAAGATCCCCCAAGCTTAACCTTTGCTCGTCCCGAGCAAATAATTAAAGTTAGTCTCGGTGGATCAGGAGTTGCTGCAATGTCAACATTTCAAGAGTACCATGTACGCAACAAATTATTTCTCATAAGTATGGAAAATTTAGTTGTGAAGACTTACCCATTTACCTTAGTTCTTTGTGGGGCTTTTAGCTTTCCCTTTGTCTTGGGTGATTGAGAGACAGAACAGTTAGATATAGAGCACCACTTTCTTATTCTTAGCGAGTTTCATACCGAAGGTTTTTTTCAAACTTTTTACAAGAAAACTAGGTTCCTCTATTGATTTCTCTCAATCTCTCAAGTGGATAATGTACCTTACCAAAGGCATTGCTTTTCTCACAACCTATAGCTAAGGCTTTATGTGGAGTTTCAGTAGGTGTGGAAGGTGGGCATACTTGCTTCTTGTATGGGGATAAATCAAAAACCAAACTAAGTTAAGATCAAAGCCATATGCTAGACTGAGACGGGCAAGTGTATGGAATGGATTCTATCACTAAACTATACTCCTTTTATTGCATGATCTTTCTCCTTCAGAATATTTTGAGACATGGCTACCAACTTTTCCTTCTACAAAACATTTGGGGACTTTTGACAAGGGTGCGCCCCTTTTTTTTGGCCATGTCTCTCTAAAAAGGATACTGAGAGAAAGATCAATTTGAAAAAATGGATGGAGTATTTTCCTAGCAAAAATTTTGTTGCTTTCTCCCAGTATAGGAGAAGAGCATTTTTTCTGGTGGATGAAAGGGTGCATGTTGCGCGCAATCCTCAGTGTAAGAATTGGCTTTATTTGGTGGGTGCAAAGTGTTTCTCAGTCTAAACATATGACTCCAATCTAAGTTAAGTTCAATCCTTGACAAAACCCCAACAATAACAAGCAGCTATGACTAAAGTATGTATATATATATGGAGCATAAATATTTGGCCTTGGTAGGAATTTTATAATCATTGAGGAACCGTTGTTTTTAGATATTTTCCAAATAAATTCTCCGATAATCATGCAAGCTTAGAATAAAAATATAGCAGCTCTTGTCTTACTATCTCATATCTCACAACAACTTAGACGTAGTTTTAGCACTTGCAACCCACAGAAAGAAATCAGGTTCATGGTTGTCTTATGTGAGCCAAGTGATCCATACTTAGAAAAATACTAAGTTGAGTGCTAGATACTAGAGAAATATTAACAGAGCAACTATTCATCATTTCCAAGAGAAAGATGGCATGCATGGCAAATATTTTTTTATTTTTTGCATGAAGCATCGAACAACTGAAATTGCAATAAATTTAAAAGAGCCAGAATACTTGCCTTGGTGGGGGAGAGGATCTCCCCCAAGCTTGTCTCTTCTCATGCCTCCTCATTGATATGGTGGATAGTCATATGGATATGGTGGAGGATATGAGGGCTACTGAGGATATGGTGGAGGATACTGTGGAGATGGGTCTTGCTGCCGCTGTGGTGGCATAGGAATGAATGGAATATGTAACACCCGGCCCAGGGTTTAATAAGATTAATAGAAGACTCATACCAACAAGTTGCAACTTCTTTCCCGGTAGCCCATCTCAAAGAACTCTAAAGTTAAGCGTGCTTGGCCTAGAGCAATTTAGGGATGGGTGACCGACCGGGAAGTACTTCCCGGGTGCGTGCGAGTGAGGACAAATTGTGCAGAAAAGACGAAGTGTTGGTCTGTGGGGACTGACTATATCCTAGAAAAGCTGCTAGATGTAAGCGGGCCTGGCCTCGTGGAGGCGGGACGTTACAGAATGGTATCAGAGCCGACTCTCGCGGTTTCACGAGCGCGTGTGTCGTAGTTGCACAGGCATGGTGTGCATGGCTGGTGTGAACCCAGAGTGGTCACACAGCATGGCACATGCGCTGGCACTGGATGCACAGACGTGGCCAAGAGAGGACGTTCCTGGCTTGGGGTTGATCGACGAGGACATCGATCTCTTAAGGAGGTGAGGATGTGACACCTGGCCCAGGGCTTAATAAGATTAATAGGAGACTCATACCAACAAGTTGTAACTTATTTTTCTAGAAGCCCATCTCGAAAGAACTCTAAAGTTAAGTGTGCTTGGCCTAGAGCAATTTAGGGATGGGTGACCGGCCGCGCTAGTGAGGACAAAGTGTGCAGAAAAGACGAAGTGTTGGTCTGTGGGGACTGACTATATCCTAGAAAAGCTGCCAGATGTAAGCGGGCCTGGCCTCGTGGAGGCGGGACGTTGCAGAATATTTGGTGGTAGTGGCCTCTGATGGTGTGCATACATCCTGTTCTAGCCTATGTTGTGTTGGACTTGGAGATCTAGGAGGGCTTGCTGGGTTTGAGTTGCAGTGTTTTGCATAGCCTCATGTCCAATGCGCAGCACACTAATTTGTTGGGTCAGCATGTCCATGTCAATGCGTTGAGCACGGGGCTGTGAATCCTGCAAAGAAGAACAAGACATACGACCACTGTGGGCACCAAACCTACGTCCCAAATGGGGCGTCTGCATCCCACTAAAACTTCCCTCATAGTCACTGTCACCATGATCACCTGCAGCTCGTGCTCTTGCACGTGTGGTTGGTCTTGCATGCCTCATTTGTCTTTTGCACATAGGGAGTAATGGGTTGCCACTATATATTTTTAGTTCTTCACAAGGCAACAAAATTGTTTCATGGGTATTATAAACTTTTAAAAACACTGAGTTATTTGCTCCTCCCTTAAGATATTGGCCCTGAATGTAAAATCTTTTGTGCAAGACAACTCTAGGAGTAGTTATGTATCTACAATGTTATTGAGTAGATTAAGGCGTGCACAAAATTTTGTAATCACAGAAGTAAATTCAATGGACCACCTCCTTGGTTGGGATGATGCCCATATCCAATGTTTAGCCATTTCTACCACTGGTGAAATTTGAATTTTATGAACCATGGCAAAAAGGATCCTAGTGTCAATTTCCCTGACAATTCTTATGTCATCTCGAGGGAACAAAGTGAGTCCTATCCACTAGTGCAAGAAAAGCAAGGTAGGATTGCATATATGACTAGTACGTGGTTGCCATCCCTCATAATTTTCCCCAGTGATATCATAACAAAATTCTTTCTTGTTCATGTGCTTAGTGGCATGCTCAATTTTAATGTTGGGATTATCAAAACCAAGACATGTAGAGAAAACATCCCATGGAAGGTCAAACTTATTATTAAGCACTCTAAAATAAATTTTCTCTGTTGTTATTCTTAGGGTGCTTAGAAATTCTAGGGTGAGAATTTTACTTCCTTTTGCATTAGACAAATTCCAAAATTCATCCCACCCCATTTTCTCGAAAACTTCTGTGAACTCATCATCTAAGTCTATGCTTTGGAGAAAGTCAAGAGATATCACCTTGGTGTGAATAAATTCACAGTCACAGAGTTCCTCAAGCTTCTCCATCTCAACGGGAGTGAGCCATATGCCGGTTTCCTCATCTTGAATTTTCTCGGGGACGGGCTTCTTCATTTACTTGAGGTGGTGGAGATGATACTTGCTCCCTTGATGCTTGACTCCGGGCATCTTGCATGGAGGAGTCACTAGGCTAAAGGAAATTCGATGGAGAACCGACTTCCCCCAACCCTTGACTTTCTTCATGATGATGAACTCTTGGATGGTAAGGATAAAAAGAAAATATTTTTAGATTTTTGTTTTGGAGAAAAGGATGGTTAAGAAATGGAGAGGAGAACGGGTTTCTTGTTGGTTGGTTGAGTTCACAAGAGTGTGAGTGTGTTTGGATGAAGGAGGGAGTAAGGAGAAGTGCCGGTGTGGATTTATGAAGGTCGGTCGACCTGCCCCTCTGGGGAATTTTGTTGTGTGGTTGTAGCACCTATCTTCTGGAATGCAATGTGAGCAAGTGGTTGTGCTGGGTGCACCAGAGCATTGTCGGCCGACCGGCCTCTCTCCTCAATTTTAATGAGTGCACTCACTAGGAGCAATGCCATGAGAGGCGGATCACAATGCATGTGATGGTGTCCTCCATCATGGGTTGACCGACCCATCTTTCTTCCCCCTTTTGCTTTGTGCCAAAGATGAGAGTGAGTGGAGGTCATTCCATGTTGGGTGCATGCATAACTGTTCGGTATTTTAAACGCAAACAGAAAAAAATCCGCAAACGCACGGATACCGATGTAGCTTTCACCTGGGAGTATTCCAGAGTATCGATTTTCCACAGAGAATGTGAGTGTACTAATTAGGATTCAAGATCGCCTAAGGATAACTATATAATTATTTTTGGTGGGAAGAGAGGAAATTTCCTGAAAGTTCTCTAGTTGATCTAAGAATCAAGAATTACTTCAAGATTATCTATTTCGGGACATCAGAGCACTAACCACAGAAAGAGATGAGAAGGGGGCTAGGAAGGTCTGAATATGGTCTGTTGGGTATTTTAAACGCAAACAGAAAAATCTGCAAGCGCACGGATACCGATGTAGCTTTCACCCGGGAGTATTCCAGAGTATCGATTTTCCACAGGGAACGTGAGTGTACTAATTAAGAATCAAGATCGCCCAAGGATAACTATATAATTATTTTTGGTGGGAAGAGAGGAAGTTTCCTAAGAGTTCTCTAGTTGATCTAAGAATCAAGAATTACTTCAAGATTATCTATTTCGGGACATCAGAACACTAACCACAGAAAGAGATGAGAAGGGGGCTAGGAAGCTCTGACTACGGTCCTACAAACACCGATCCGAACGAGGTGGAATACGTCGACCGTTAGGGCTGTCACTACCCTAGGGCTACCACAACAATCTACAGGATTAGGTGCAATTCCAGGTAATTGCAAGACTAAACACCACGTCTAATCTATTAATTACTGAGAGAAGGCATATACCATCACTGCTTTGGTAAGGATCCAGAAATACCACAAAAGAGAGATATGAGAGAGTCAAACAAAGGAATCTCTGAGTTTTATTTGAAAATCTGCAAAAACTTCAGAGCTATAGCTGATCAAGAATAAGAGACATGGCACTTGACTAGACTGTTCTATCTTTTAACTACTCAAGACAGAAGTGACGGTTACAAGTCCCATGGTGGGGATGACAACTTGGCTTAAGTGGTATGAGGGATAGGTTTGGCATTTTTGGCACCGTTACTAGGATTAGAAAACTTAGTCTACTTTTGGTAATGATGTTAAGAATACCCAACACACGTCTAATCTTTTAATTACTACTCTAATGTTGCAAAGATTAGAGCACTTGATGCAAGCGGGAATCCAATAAATAACTTGAATGTAAATAAAAGTAATTAAAGAACTCAGGAATTATGAATTGAAGAACCTGGAGAACGACGAAGAACGAACCAGTTGCTGCAAAAGTACAATGTTGAGGAAGATCCGACAGATCCGGCTCCTCCTCCTCCGCTCTCCTCTTCTCTCTCCCTATTTTCTAGATTACAACTAGAACTAACTAGAACTAGAACTAGAGGAACTAGAACTAGAACTAGATGAACTAGAACTAGAACTAGATGAACTAGAGGTAGAACTAGAAGAACTAGAGGGATCCTCTCTACTTGGATGAAGAATTGAAACCCTAACTATGATTCTGTAGAAGAGGTATGATCTCCAGGGGCCAGGAGGTCTAGTTTTATAGTCCCTTCAAGTGAATATGGGCCGTCGGATCAAACCGACATTAATCGCATGGTTTTCCTTGATCCTTTAGGTCAGTGGAGCACGATCCGCGAGGTTGAAGCTGATTGGTTCCTGTAGCTGGGCGGGCGCCCAAGGGGGGAGGGCGGGCGCGCTGCCCCCGGGCCCGATCGGCCTCCCGTTCGTTCCCGTGGCTTCTGGAGTCTTCTAGATGGTAGAAAATTGCGCGGCATGTTAATATCTCTATGTAATCCCGACATGTGGGCCTTTCTTCCATATTTCCTGATAACCCCCTGCAGAAAAAGACAAACACCAAAACTCGTGGAATTCTATTAGATAAAACCCTAAGTCTAGGTGTTGGTTGCATTTAGATCCTTTTCCATGATTAGTTGATGGTTAAATGTGAGCATTAAGGACCGTCAACAAGCTCCCCCAAGCTTAACCATTGCTCGTCCCTGAGCAAAGCTAAAATCAACAAGAAAATAGGGGTTACTTTTATGCCTCTTACTACAGTGTTTTTAAGTTATCACTAAGGTCTTAAGTGATTGAAAAACAGAACGAAGTCAAGCACTATGTCTCAAGTTCTTTTGTCTTACCTTTGTTCTGGAGTTTTTATAAGTCTTCAAAATAAAACTAAGGCATTGCCTTCTTCTCGAAAGATATATAAGTAGAGCTTTAAAAGTTTTAGCATACTTACTTTGCATTTTGCTATGTCAATGCTCGGAGCAAGGGAGAGGAATGTCATACTCCTAGATCAAGACCTTTGACCTTTTTGAGAAGTTTGTCATCTCTTACTGGCATATTGCTTATTAGAGGGACCATGGGCTATCATTTTTTTTCTTTCTCTCTCTTTTTTTTCTTTCTTTTTTTTCAAGTGGGCAGCAAGTACCCCTAATTCTACTGTCGGACACATGTCCATTTTTTTCCACTTAGGTGGGTATCTTTTGTACCCCTAATTCTACTTCGGACACTTGTCCATTTTTACCTCTCGTCTCACTTCTCTTTTTTTCGAATCAAATTTTTGCATAGTCCCATGCCTCTAACGCAATAATACTTCGGAAGAGTGAATCTTTTATATTTTTGAAACAAAAAGATCTTGATCTTTAGAGCATGATAATTCTCTCAACCAAAACTACAAGAATTAACAATGGCTTGAACAAAGCAAGTGCCCACAGTTTTTATATCTTATAAGACTCTAGGTATTATGTCAAACAGGATCTCATTATTTTTAGATTTTCAAAAGATAAAATCTCCAGAACTCTAGCAAAACTTGGAACAAGTTAAATAGTAGCTCAGACCTTCTCATATCATGTTTGTCAATTACCTAGACTTGGATCAAACTTCCTTTTTATTTTATTTAAAACTTAGGATTATACAAAACTACTGTATATTACTCAAAAGAAAAACTTTATTTGGTTTCATGGTTATGCTTTTTTTATTTATTTCTGAATACTAGTAAATAAAACCAAGAAAGAAAAGTAATACTTATCTAGATACACGTGGGAGTGCCTCCCCCAAGCTGGATGTTGACATAGTCGTTCACTCTTGTGGCCTGCATGGTTGGTCTCACTCTTCTTACGCCTCAAAATTCTGCACAACCCAAATAGACAACAAAACTCGTGGAGCATGTTAAGGATTAGGTAATTGTCTAGAGCTTATGAGAGATTAATATGAGAATTCTATGAACTCAATCACATCAAGTTCCTCTACCAGGTTGTTTTGTGGCTCGAGATAGATTTTCAAGCGTTGACCATTTACCTTAAAAGTGTTACCTATGTCGTCTTGGATGGTAATGGCTCCATGAGTTGAAGTGTCAATAACCTTGTATGGTCCATCCCACTTACTTCGTAGCTTACCATGCCCAAAGAGCTTAACTCTTGAATTGAATAGTAGAACCTTATCTCCAGGCTTAAACTCCTTGTGCTTGATTCTCTTATCATGCCATCGTTTTGTTCTCTCTTTATAGATCCTTGAATTGTGGTAGGCTTTCTCTCTCCATTCTTCTAGCTCAGATAGTTGCATCAGACGATTCTCGCTAGTGAGGTGGAGATCCATGTTCCATTTCTTGAGTGCCCAATGAGCCTTAAACTCTACTTCCACAGGCAGATGACAAGTTTTTCCATATACAAGTTGATAAGGTGACATGCCTATGGGTGTTTTGAATGCGGTTCTATATGCCCAAAGTGCATCAGGAGGAAGTTTGTCCTTCCACCCCTTACCCATCTCATCTACGGTCTTTTGTAAAATATTTTTGATTTGTTTGTTAGATGTTTCGGCTTGACCGCTAGTCTGAGGATGGTATGGTGTTGCGACGTTGTGTCAAACTCCATGATCAGCTAGGTACTTCCGGAAGATTTTGTCGATGAAGTGGGAACCTCCATCGCTTATAACTATCTGGGGTATACCAAAGCGAGGAAATATTACTTCATGGAACATTCTCTTGGCATGTTTTGAATCAGCTGATC
This sequence comes from Sorghum bicolor, assembly GCF_000003195.3. Taxonomy (NCBI): domain Eukaryota; kingdom Viridiplantae; phylum Streptophyta; class Magnoliopsida; order Poales; family Poaceae; genus Sorghum; species Sorghum bicolor. Next base: position 27,390,828 of record NC_012873.2, on the reverse strand, counting down.
GACAAGGTAGGGCTTCTACCCATTTGGACACGTAGTCCACAGCTACTAAGATATACTCATAATTCCCGGACATAGGGAATGGCCCCATGAAATCAATGCCCCATACATCGAAAAGTTCTACTTGAAGATTATTTGTGAGAGGCATTTCATTTCTTGAGTTGATATTCCCATGTTTTTGACATCGGTGGCATCTCCTGACAAAGTCCTTTGTATCTTGATACATTGTTGGCCAGAAAAAGCCACTTTGCCAGATTTTAGCATGTGTCCGGAATGCTCCGTAGTGTCCCCCATATGGCGAGGCATGGCATCTTTCCATAATTTGAGTAGCCTCAGCCATAGGAACACACCTTCTCAAGAGTCCATCAGCGCAGACTTAGAAAAGATATGGCTCATCCCAAAGGTGGAAACGACTATCGTGAAGTAACTTCCTTTTGTTTGCACCAGGTGGGACATAGCCTTTTACTATAAAGTTTACGATGTCTGCGTACCATGGATCTGCATGTGTTATCTTAAGTAGGGTGTCATCCCTTAGGTAGTCATTTATGGGAAGCTCATCATGTGTTTCCTTATATTGAAGCCTAAACAAGTGGTCGGCTACGGAATTCTCAAATCCCTTCCTATCTTGGATTTCTATGTCAAAGTCTTGGAGTAGAAGAATCCATCGAATTAGACGAGGCTTAGCATCTTTCTTAGTGAGGAGGTACTTGAGAGCAGCATGGTCTGAATAGATGATTATCTTTGCCCCCACTAAGTAAGATCTAAACTTGTCTATAGCAAAGACAACAGCCAAAAGCTCTTTTTCAGTTGTAGTGTAATTGAGCTGTGGTCCAGACAAGGTTTTGCTAGCGTAGGATATGGCATAATGCTTTTTATCCTTGGTTTGTCCTAAAACGGCACCAACCGCAAAATCGCTAGCATCACACATGATCTCAAAAGGAAGATTCCAATCAGGTGGTTGGATGATTGGGGCTGAGATGAGTGCTTTCTTAAGAGTTTGAAAAGATTCATGACACTCATCACTAAAGATGAAAGGTGCATCCTTAGCTAGGAGACTTGTTAGGGGTCTAGCAATTTGAGAGAAGTTCTTCATAAAGCGTCTATAGAACCCTGCATGTCCCAAAAAGCTACGGATTCCTTTCACATTCGTGGGAGGTGGAAGTTTTTCAATAACTTCAATCTTTGCTTTGTCCACCTCTATACCACGTTCGGATACTTTATGTCCTAGCACTATTCCTTCCTGAACCATAAAATGGCATTTCTCCCAGTTTAGGATTAAGTGCTTTTCTTCACATCGCTGCAAGACTCTATCTAAATTCTACAAACAATGATCGAAGGTTTTGCCATAGACGGTAAAATCATCCATGAAAACCTCCATGATCTTCTCAATCATGTCCGAGAAAATAGACATCATGCACCGTTGGAAAGAAGCTGGAGCATTGCACAATCCGAACGACATTCGTCGGTATGCATAAGTTCCATACGGGCATGTAAAGGTAGTCTTTTCTAGGTCATCTGGGTGGATTGGGATTTGGTGATATCCAGAATAACCATCAAGGAAACAAAAGAAAGAGTGGTTTGCAAGCCGTTCCAACATTTCATCAATGAAGGGTAACGGAAAGTGATCTTTCTTTGTAGCCTTATTGAGTTTTCGATAGTCAATACACATACGCCACCCAGTGACAATTCGTTGAGGGATGAGTTCATTCTTCTCATTCCTAACGACCGTCATTCCTCCTTTCTTTGGCACTACTTGGACAAGGCTAACCCACTCACTATGTGGCACAGGATAAATAATTCCAACACGATAGAGTTTGAGGACCTCTTTCTTAACAACCTCTCACATAGCATTGTTAAGTCTCCGTTGTGGTTCCCTTGAAGGTGTAAAATTAGGATCAATAGGGAAACGATGAGTGCAGAGAATGGGACTAATGCCTGTGAGATCCTCGAGAGAGTAGCCAAATGCTGATCTATGTCTTTCAAGAACAGTGACAAGTTGTTGTGTTTCATAATCGGAAAGCTTGTCACTGATAATTACTGGAGTTTTGGGGTTATTGTGTAAGAGGACATATCTAAGGCTAGAAGGAAGAGGTTTTAATTCTATCGAAGGAGGTGAAGGTTGTTCATTTTTGTCTAGCTCAACGGGTTCTACCAACTCTTCTTCTTCTTGAACAAAGTGTTCATAATTAAAGAATGGTTGGGTCATCTCCTCTTGAGTTACCATTAAGACCTCCTCAATAGGATCTGGGTCAAGTTTGGGTTCCACTATTGTGTTAATTGATCTAGCTAGAGGAACAACAATAGTGGAATTCCCAACTTTGAAGTCTAAATGACCTCGTTGTGGTTGTTCTTGTAGAAGTTTCATGATTGGTCTACCAATCAAGAGAGGAATCTCCGGTATGTCATAAATGTGAAAATCTAGACATATTCCAGAGTCCTTGATTCTAACAGGAACTGCCCTTAATACCCCATGGCTTTCTAGAATTAATCTAGATGGACTTTGTAAAAGTTTTTGAGATGGGGTTATGGACTTGTTGGGATAAAGAGTGTCAGCTAATTTCTTGGAAATAACATTTATCCCAACATACGGATTGTAGTGGACCTTCCCAGGGGACCATCTAATTTGGCACAGAAGAATGGTTGAAGGAGTGATGATTCGAGCTACCTCAAGAGACAGCTCTGCTTCTGTTAGCCATTCATAACTCAGAATAGCTGAAAGGCTTTTGATGTGTTCTATGTCAACAGATTCTACTCTTAGAATGGATTGAGTAGTCTTTGCTAGAGGTCGTGTTTGGATAGGAAAATTCAAGGTGTTTCCATAATCTTCAAAAAGATCTTCATTGAATTCAAAGGGATGCTCTAAAGGTGGTGGTTCATCATTCCTTAGTTGGTTTTGCATTCCCTTATCAGGAGGTTTCTCTACAACCAAATTAATGGATGGGTCAGGTGGAATTTCTAACTCGGTTGCAAGTTCCTCATCTTTCGGTTTAGGATCAGGCTCGACTTCTTTTTCTTCTTCAGGAAACTCATCATAAATGCCTGTGTAAGGGGTATTTTCAAGGATTCTTTCTAGGATAGCTTTCCCCTCATCTGTGAGTTTGTGTGTGTATGAGCCTCCTAAAGCAATGTCGAGGTGAAGAGCAGCTTCCTTATTTAGACCACGATAGAAGTGGTAGTACAGTACATGGTCAGGCAGAGAAAGGTTTGGACCGGAATTGGTAAGGCTTGTGAACCTAGCCCAAGCTGCTCCTAAAGTTTCCTTTTCTCTTTGTTTGAATGTAAGAATTTCGATTCTAAGGTCAGCAATTCGACAAAGTGGGAAGAAAGCGAGACAAAAGTTGTCCCAAAGTTCATCCCAATTTCCATTAACGCCTCCTACAGAATGAGCATACCACTTTTTTACTCTTCCCAAAAGGGAGAATGGAAATAATTTCCATTTAAGGGTTTCTTGTGTCATGCCAGAAATAGATCGGCAAGAGCACAACTGCTCGAATTCTCTAAGGTGGGTGTATGGATCTTCATCTACTTGCCCAGAGAAGGGTTGCTCCTGAATAATGGCTATTAGATCAGGGCCGAGGTCGTAGCCATCTATAAGAATTGGATGTGATGATGGTGGTGGCTCTAATAACTCGCCCTTTGGAGCAAAGAATTTATAGATAGGAGTGAAATCCATGTGGTGTGGTGAAAATGGTAGGGTGAGTGTGGTAAAAAGGGAAAAGAAAAAGGATACACGGACGACTTGGTTCGAAACTAGCACAGCTACCGTTCCCCGGCAACGGCGCCAGAAAGCTTGTTGGGTACTTTAAATGCAAACAGAAAAATCCGCAAGCGCACGGATACCGATATAGCTTTCACCCGGGAGTATTCCAGAGTATCGATTTTCCACAGGGAACGTGAGTGTACTAATTAAGAATTAAGATCGCCCAAGGATAACTATATAATTATTTTTGGTGGGAAGAGAGGAAGTTTCCTAAGAGTTCTCTAGTTGATCTAAGAATCAAGAATTACTTCAAGATTATCTATTTTGGGACATCAGAACACTAACCACAGAAAGAGATGAGAAGGGGGCTAGGAAGCTCTGACTACGGTCCTGCAAACACCGATCCGAACGAGGTGGAATACGTCGACCGTTAGGGCTGTCACTACCCAGGGCTACCACAACAATCCGCAGGATTGGGTGCAATTCCAGGTAATTGCAAGACTAAACACCACGTTGTTGACGGTCCTTAAGTATCAAATTTAATTATCAAATGAACAAAGAAAAGGATCCAAATGAAATCAACATCTAGACTTAGGGTTTTATCTGACAGAATTCCACGAGTTTTGGTGTTTGTCTATTTCTACAGGGGGTTATCAGGAAATACGGAAGAAAGGCCCACACGTCGGGATTACATAGAGATATTAACGTGCCGCGCAATTATCTTACATCTAGAAGACTCCAGAACCCACGGGAAGAAAGCGGAGGCCGAACGGGGCCAGAGGCAGGGCGCCCGCCCTCCTGCCCTGGGTGCCCGCCCCCTCTCTGAGTCCAATCAGGACTCTGTTTCTCGGGAGATCTCCACCGACCTAAAGGATCAAGGATAACCGTTCAATCTAAGTCGGTTTGATCCAACGGCCCATATTCACTTGAAGGGACTATAAAACCAGACCCATTGGCCCCTGGAGGAGAGAGCCTCTCAACCCTAATTCATTGTTCCTCAAGGGAGAAGAAGCCCCTGATCAAGATTAGAGCCACCACATCAATTAGACATCTAGATTAGCATAGCTACATAGGATTAAAACTAGAAGGAGTCAATCTTCGATTGGTTTCCGGATCTGTCAAGAGGATTCTTGGTAATTCTCTAATTGTGCTTCTAATTGTTCTTCTAACTATCTTTGTTCTTCAATATTATGAATATGACTTTGTTCTACTTCAATATATTGCTTATGACTTTGCTCTATTTGCTTATATTCAAGATTATATTGTTCTTAGTTTATCATAGTTATGTACTTGGCTTAGTTAGATTGGATCTATATACATGCTTAGGATCGTATAGCGTTTATCCATCGGATCCATGGGTAAATGATAGATATTGTGTAGGCGTGGTGCTTATACCGTATTTATCTACGATTGTACCCAATATGCCAGATCGTGGGGTAGTTCGTGATAGTGACAGCTTCATTGATTCTTATATAGTCACCCTCTCGTGTATTGGGCTGGCAGAGCAATGTTATTACAAGGGAGTGATTGCTATGTTTCTCATATTCCTTGCTAATATCACTATGCATGGGCGTAGTCTTGTCTCACAATGATTGCTAAGTATGCTTGCACTAATTATGATAATGCTAGACTATATAGTTGAGAATAACTTAGGAAATATTCTTGTAGTTCGTTCTAATTCCATGCTAATGACTTTCTGGAGTATCTAATTGAGGTGCTTATCATATTTATTATGTGGCTAAGTTATGATCAGATTAATTATCTTTGTCACTATTTATTACTTCATATATCTTTTATGTGACACTTACCCCTATATGAAAGAGTTAAATAAATGTTCTCAATTATATATGCAATGATAGATGCTCAATCTCATATTCTATTCTGTAATCAATAGTGATGATTGTTAATCCCTTCCCAGTGGTAAAAATATAAATAACGATACTTGGAATACTTCCCGGTTCAAATGCTACATCGATATTAATCTGTGCGCTTGCAGATCCCATTCATTATTTATTTAGAAGAGCAATTGCATATTTCAATACCGCGTCTCTCATGTCATGCTGGGGATGACAACTTGGCTTAAGTGGTATGAGGGATAGGTTTGGCATTTTTGGCACCGTTACTAGGATTAGAAAACTTAGTCTACTTTTGGTAATGATGTTAAGAATACCCAACAAGCATTTTTGGCGCTGTTACCGGGGAAGGTTGATTACTAATCAGGAATGGAATAAAGGATTTTGAGTTATCATTCGCATCACTAATATGATTGAGCTTATCTATTCTCTCATACAGTTTTACCCTGATATTTTTCTATTTTTATCCTATGCAGGGGAATGTATGAATAGAAGACATCTTCCACAAAATTTTGTTGACAATCCCGAAGCATTATTCAGAAAAATAAGAGCCAAGCTCAAGAGGAGATCATCGACACTTCAGGAAGAAGCTTCATCCAATCAAGAAGATCACCGGAATTTGTCTTCAGAGTTCGAAGCCATGGCGAACAAATCAATCCGTGAGTTCTCAGCTCCCACTATGGACAACATCCGCACTGGACCTGCTGCAGAGATCGATGGCAACTTTGAGCTCAAGCCTGGACTTATCAACATGGTGCAATCCAACCAGTTCTGTGGGAAGGCACACGAAGATGCTAGTGCTCATCTCCAACACTTCCTGGAGATATGCAGCACATTCACCATATCAGGAGTCCCCAGAGATGCTATACTACTTCGCCTCTTCCCATTCTCACTGTTAGGGAGAGCGAAGCAGTGGTTCTACGCTACAAAGGAGAAGAATACTACGTGGGCACTCTGCTCAACAAACTTCCTGGCTAAGTTCTTTCCCATGGGCAAGACCAATGCTCTCCGTGGGAAGATTACAAGTTTTCAGCAACAATATGACGAATCTGTTCCAGAAGCATGGGAGCGCTTCCAAGACTACATCCTAGAATGTCCCCATCATGGAATGGAGAGTTGGCTACTAATGCAGACATTTTATCATGGGCTCGGCAACAGTGCCCGAGAAACCATGGATGCTGCAGCTGGAGGAGCATTCTTATCACTTACTATACCACAAGCCACAGCTCTTGTGGAGAAGATGGCGTCCAATCAAGGCTAGAATGAAGAGAGGACCCAGACACGCAAGAGAGGTGGAGTTATGCATCAGCTCAAGGAGGTAGACATGCTGTCTGCAAAGCTAGACCTGCTCATGAAGAAGCTCAATGATAGAGCTGGAGATAAGAAAGAAGTGATGCACATCTACGACTCTCACATGACTTGTGAGGAGTGTGGAGATACTAGACACTCAGTGTCGACGAAAGCTAGTCGGCAGTCTACCTTGGGGTATACCCACGGTAGTAGTTTATCGGTAGACGGTGCGCAAACTACGAACTCGATGGTGACGCAAGACACGGACAAGCTTTTTATCCAGGTTCGGCCGCCGAGTTGGCGTAATACCTACGTCCTGCGTCTGGTTGTATTGATTTGTGCTGAGAGAATATGATGTCCTAGGGGGGTCCCTTGCCCCTCCTTATATAGTCTGGAGGGCAGGGTTACAGATCTAGAAACTAATCCTAGTCGGTTACAATTGCCATAGATAATTCGATATCAATTCCTATTCTAACCGACTAGAGTTCTGCTTGATCTCCACGTCTTGTTTCCTTGCGCGAAACTCCGGGCTGTCTGATCAAGCCCTGAACTCGTCTCGTAGTGGGCCAAGTTTCCTGGCTGAAGTCTAGCCGTAAGGGTATAGGGGTTTATACCCCCACACTCAGGCAATCACTGGCCTGAGATACTTGAGGATGTGAACTACATCAACAATAACAACAACAACTACTACAACCGTCCTCAACAAAATCAAGGTTGGAATCAACAGAGGCCTAACTACTCAGGTAATTATCAAGGTAACAGTTCTTACAACAATAATAATAATTTTCCACCTCTGAGAGAGTTAGTGTCTAATCAAGGAAAGCTAATGGATAACCTATCTAAGAAATTGGCATCAAATGATAAAATGCTAGAAAATATAAATAATAGAATGGATAATTTCTCTACTGCCATCAAGAATCAAATTAGCTTTAATAAAATGATTGAATCTCAGTTAAATCAAATAGCTGCTGCTGTTCCTGCTACTAACCCCGGTATACCATCACAACCGGAAGGATTAGAATCTGCAAATCTTGTAGACATGTTTGATGCAGGTAATAATTGGAGTAACCCCATCACTGAATTCACTACTGACCTTCTGCCGGTCAAGAGAGGCGATCCAGGACGCCCCGTCATCCCGATCTCCATTGGCATGGTGGACGTCCCAGAAGCACTCTGCGACTTTGGCTCCAGTGTCAACATTATACCCAGGGTACTCTATGAAAATTTCTTTACATATCCTTTATTAGAAACAACCATGTGTTTGCAGTTTGCAGATCAGACAATAAGTTTTCCAAAAGGAATATTGAAGAACTTTTGTGTCCGAGTTGGTACCTTATATGCCCCAGCAGACTTTGTAGTGGTAGAGACCGGTAATGAGGAGAGGGCACCTATCATATTAGGGAGGCCATTCTTAAACACCGCGGGAGCTGTCATCTACGCCAGTGCTGCCAAGATCAGTTTCTACATCAAAGGGAAGAAGGAGACGTTTTTCTTCAAGAACAAGACTACACAAATCCCAGATCAATCCAGACGTGAATCAAGGAAGAGGACCAACAGGAGGAACAGGAACAAGCAAGTGTGGACCGAGTCAGCTAAGATGGTCACTGCAGTTCATGGAGGCCAAGACCACCAACTTAAGTCACCGTTTTTTACCAAGAAGGACGACCCAGGAATGCCAAGCATCTACTGCTCAATAAATGGATACAACTTCTACAAGACGACTTGTGACACCGGATCGAGCATCAACATAATGGCCGCAGTCACATATCAGCACTTGTTCGGAACCATGCCCCTAAGACCAACATACATTCAGCTCTAGATGGCAGATCAGACATTTCGAGAAGTTAAAGGAACAGTAACTGATGTCCCAATCAAAATAGACGATCACTTTGTCTACACAGACTTTCAGGTTATTGACATGGGAGAAGACGAGTACGATCCACCCATCATCCTTGGAAGACCGTTCCTCAGCACCGTTAAAGCAATTATCTACATTGGAACCGGAGAAGTCCATATGCACTTCCCCTCAAAGAAGGTACGCCGTTATTTTATTGACCCTGACTATATCGTTTAAGAATCTAAGCAGGTAAGAAAATGACGCAACCGCAACCAGAGGAGGCAAATCATCAAGGACGGATGGGCAGACTATGAAGGAGAAGTTGTAAGGTTAGAAGACGTAGAGTTTAAACAGAATTATCCAGAGGAGATTATAGCACCGAGTTAGGTATGGAAAGAGAAGATAACTATACATGAAGAGGAGGCGCCGCCGGAAGTACCGACTCCGCCACCCAACGAATCCCAAGACAATTGAGAACGAGGAGAGTCCCGTTCACAGGACTTAAAAACACCGAACGCCTTGCCAAGAGGTAAACTTGGTAGTTATCCTTTCCCTTTCAATTATTTCCACTAGTTGACTTAATTAGTTATATTCATACTATCTTAAAAAGAAAATAAAAATGTGAAAAACAGTAAGCCCCATGTGAGTATACGAGTGGCATAAAACCCATAAGTACATTCACTGTGGTGGCACAAAAATAAAATAAATATTTCATTTCTGCTTTATAAAATAAAAATATAAAAACAGGGAGTAATAATTATTAAGGAGTCTCAACATGATAAAGGCTAGATATTTATGCTAACACTTAATCAGTTCCACAAGCTTTGTTGTCTATTTGAGCTCCACAGAATTTAAGGATCAAGAAGACTAGTAGACGGAAGACATTCTAATCGCTGTCAGAATGCTGCCGACTTTCAAATACACCTCTACCACCTGCTAGCTACATCAAGAGAAATTACGTCAAAATTCAGCTTGGGGGAGAGCACCCCCATTTATCCCGATAAGTATTTCTATCTATCTATCTTTATACTTATACTATTTTAGAATATAAATATACATAAACTATGAAAAACCAAATAAAGATTTTATGCTTATATACATCTTTTGCTTAGTATGTTTAATAAATAAATAAAGTGGCTATGCTAATCTGTATCTAAATAAAACTTTAGCATGGATATGATGAATAGTTGCTCTGCCTAATTTGGACATTTTAAGTTCTCTCTCAAGTTTAGATATAACTGTTATAATTTAAAGCTTGCTCTAGACCTAAACTTGTGGGATGAAAACTTGATCTGAAGTCTAAGTTGTTAACGGATACGATATGGGAACGTTGAGTTGCTGTTTATCTGTTCCTAGAGATGCTAGAATTCTGGAGAATTTTATCTTTGAAAATCTTTAAAATGTTGCATGATGAGTTCCTGTATGATGAGAGTTTAAATTCCTACCACAGCCATATATACATGATTGCTAGACTTTGAGCCACACATTTACTTTTTACTGCTTATGAGCATTGAGTGTGGTCAAGCTGTGTAGACCCTTAGGAGCTTGTCATGTGGTTAAATCAAGATTCACTTGCACGTTCACTCATATATGCTACTTCTACTCCGGAAGTACCATCCACATATATCCATCTCCAGAACCACCCAAAAATATTCTACTCCTAATCCGGGAGAGAACGACCAAAAATATTGTTTTTTCCCTGTGAAATAAATGCTCAAGTTATCTTGTTACTACCACTTGCTATATTATCTCAAGAGATGAGTGCTCTAAAAAAAGTGAAGAAAAAAAGAGATAAGAGGAAATAAAAAGGGGCAAGTGCCCGGAACCTCGAAAGGAAAGAAAAAGTGAGACGAGAGGTAAAAATGGACAAGTGTCCGACAGTAGAATTAGGGGTACAAGATACCCACCTGAGAGGAAAGAAAAAGAAAAAGATAGAGCATCTCATTCTCCTCACTATTCAAAAAGCAAGAAAGGTATGTATCCCCTCAAAAGAGCAAAAAGTAGAATTAGACTTTCACCATTGTTATCACCATCATCACCATACACCATTCATTCGCCACACATGCACATCTTGATTTGACTTATTGATTTGTTTCTTTGGATCCATGGTTTGACTATGCAATAAATGTCTTGTAAGTATGTATACTTTATCTCTCACCTATGAGCTCCAGATATTAAAGCCTTATTAGAGTAGGGTGAGAGAGAAGACAGTGTCACTATGCCATATACCACAAATACCACATATATTGAGAGAAGGCATATACCATCATTGCTTTGGTAAGGATCCAGAAATACCACAAAAGAGAGATATGAGAGAGTCAAACAAAGGAATCTCTGAGTTTTATTTGAAAATCTGCAAAAACTTCAGAGCTATAGCTGATCAAGAATAAGAGACATGGCACTTGACTAGACTGTTCTATCTTTTAACTACTCAAGACAGAAGTGACGGTTACAAGTCCCATGGTGGGGATGACAACTTGGCTTAAGTGGTATGAGGGATAGGTTTGGCATTTTTGGCACCGTTACTAGGATTAGAAAACTTAGTCTACTTTTGGTAATGATGTTAAGAATACCCAACACACGTCTAATCTTTTAATTACTACTCTAATGTTGCAAAGATTAGAGCACTTGACGCAAGCGGGAATCTAATAAATAACTTGAATGTAAATAAAAGTAATTAAAGAACTCAGGAATTATAAATTGAAGAACCTGGAGAACGACGAAGAACGAACCAGTTGCTGCAAAAGTACAATGTTGAGGAAGATCCGACAGATTCGGCTCCTCCTCCTCCGCTCTCCTCTTCTCTCTCCCTATTTTCTAGATTACAACTAGAACTAACTAGAACTAGAACTAGAGGAACTAGAACTAGAACTAGATGAACTAGAACTAGAACTAGATGAACTAGAGGTAGAACTAGAAGAACTAGAGGGATCCTCTCTACTTGGATGAAGAATTGAAACCCTAACTATGATTCTGTAGAAGAGGTATGATCTCCAGGGGCCAGGGGGTCTGGTTTTATAGTCCCTTCAAGTGAATATGGGCCGTCGGATCAAACCGACATTAATCGCATGGTTTTCCTTGATCCTTTAGGTCAGTGGAGCACGATCCGCGAGGTTGAAGCTGATCGGTTCCTGTAGCTGGGCGGGCGCCCAAGGGGGGAGGGCGGGCGCGCTGCCCCCGGGCCCGATCGGCCTCCCGTTCGTTCCCGTGGCTTCTGGAGTCTTCTAGATGGTAGAAAGTTGCACGGCATGTTAATATCTCTATATAATCCCGACATGTGGGCCTTTCTTCCATATTTCCTGATAACCCCCTGCAGAAAAAGACAAACACCAAAACTCGTGGAATTCTATTAGATAAAACCCTAAGTCTAGGTGTTGGTTGCATTTAGATCCTTTTCCATGATTAGTTGATGGTTAAATGTGAGCATTAAGGACCGTCAACAAGCTCCTACAAACACCGATCTGAACGAGGTGGAATACGTCGACCGTTAGGGCTGTCACTACCCTAAGGCTACCACAACAATCCACAGGATTGGGTGCAATTCCAGGTAATTGCAAGACTAAACACCACGTCTAATCTATTAATTACTACTCTAGCGTTACAAAGAATAGAGCACTTGATGCAAGCGGGAATCTAATAAATAACTTGAATGTAAATAAAAGTAATTAAAGAACTCAAGAATTATGAATTGAAGAACTTGGAGAACGATGAAGAACGAACCAGTTGCTGCAAAAGTATAATGTTGAGGAAGATCCGACAGATCCGGCTTCTCCTCCTCCGCTCTCCTCTTCTCTCTCCCTATTTTCTAGATTACAACTAGAACTAACTAGAACTAGAACTAGAGGAACTAGAACTAGAACTAGAACTAGATGAACTAGAACTAGATCTAGATGAACTAGAGGTAGAACTAGAAGAACTAGAGGGATCCTCTCTATTTGGATGAAGAATTGAAACCCTAACTTTGATTATGTAGAAGAGGTATGATCTCCACGGCTAGGGGTCTGGTTTTATAGTCCCTTCAAATGAATCTGTGTTGTTGGATCAAACCGACATTGATTGAACGGTTATCCTTGATCCTTTAGGTCGGTGGAGCAATATCCCAAAAGAGAGTCCTGATTGGACTCTATGTGAGGGCGGGCACCCAGTGCCTGGCTCTGTTCGGCCTCCGCTTCCTTCCCATGGCTTCTGGAGTCTTCTAGATATAAGATAATTGCGTGACACGTTAATATCTCCATGTAAACCCGACGTGTGGGCCTTTCCTCCGTATTTCCTGATAACCCCTGCAGAAATAGACAAACACCAAAACTCGTGGAAATCTGTCAGATAAAACCCTAAGTCTAGGTGTTGGTTGCATTTGGATCCTTTTCCATGATTAATTGATGGTTAAATATGAGCATTAAGGACCGTCAACAAGCTCCCTCAAGCTTAACCTTTGCTCGTCCCTGAGCAAAGATGAACTCAAGAGTTTCTGCAGTGGTTTCATGCCTTAAAGATTCACATGGTTTCAAACAAGATCTCATCTCTGGGTTAGGGTAAACTGTTAAGATTTAAACTTACTCATATTACCTTCCACCATGGGGCTTGCAACCGTCACCTATGTCTTGAGTAGATAAAAGATAGAACGGTCTAGTCAAGCGCCATGTCTCTTGTTCTTCGATTAACTACAGCTCTGGAGTTTTTGCAGATTTTTAGATAAAACTCAGAGATTCCTTGTATGACTCTCTCTAATCTCTCTTTTGTGGTATTTCTGGATCCTTACCAAGGCAGTAATGGTGTATGCCTTTTCTCAAAGTATGTGGTATTATTGGTATGAGGCATAGTGACATTGCCTTCTCTCTCACCCTACTCTAATAAGGTTTTGATATCTGGAGCTCATAGGTGGGAGACAGCTAATACATACTTACAAGACATTTATTGCATAGTCAAACCATGGATCCAGAAGAACAAGTCAATAAGTCAAATCAAGATGTGCATGTGTGGCGAATGAATGGTGCATGGTAATGATGGTGATAACAATGGTGAAAGTCTAATTCTACTTGTGTTCTTTTGAGGGGATACATACCTTTCTTGCTCTTTTGAAACTTTTTAAGGAGAATGAGACGCTCTATATTTTCTTTTTCTTTCCTCTCAGGTGGGTATCTTGTACCCCTAATTCTACTGTCGGACACTTGTCCATTTTTACCTCTCGTCTCACTTTTTCTTTTCTTTCGAGGTTCCGGGCACTTGCCCCTTTTTATTTCCTCGTATTCTTTCTTTTTTTCTTTTTTTTTAGAGCACTCATCTCCTGAAATAATATAGCAAGTGGTAGTAACCAAGATAACTTGAGCATTTATTTCATAGGGAAAAACAGAAATAGGAGAATGTTTTTGGCTATTCTCTCCCGGATTAGGAGTAGAATATTTTTGGGTGGTTCTGGAGATGGAAATGGATGGATATATGTGGATGCATACTTCCGAAGTAGAAGTAGCATGTATGAGTGAACGTGCAAGTGAATCTTGATTTAACCGCATGACAAGCTCCTAAGGGTCTACACAGCTTGACCACACTCAATGCTCATAAGTAGTAAAGTAAATGTGTGTTTCATAGTCTAGCAAGCATGTATATATGGCTGTGGTAGGAATTTAAACTCTCATCATACAGGAACTCATCATGCAACATTTTAAAGATTTTCAAAGATAAAATTCTCCAGAATTCTAGCATCTCTAGGAACAGATAAACAGCAGCTCAACCTTCCCATATCATATCCGTTAACGACTTAGACTTTAGATCAAGTACTCTTCCCACAAGTTCAAGTTTAGAGCAAATCTTAATTGATAACAGTCATGCCTAAACTTGAGAGAGATTTCAATTTTGAGAACTAGTCATGGTAGAGCAACTATTCATTATTTCCATATGAGAGCTTATCACGAGGGTTCATAGCAAATTTTATTTATTTATTTAGCAAACTAAGCAAAGATATATATATAAGAACAAAATCTTTATTTGGGTTTATATGATTATGCATCTTTTTATTATTTGAGTAAAGTATAAACGTAAGTAGAATACTTAGCTGGATAAATGGGGGTGCTCTCCCCCAAGCTGGTTCTTGACGTAATTTCTTCTGATGTAGCTAGCAGGTGGTGGAGATGTATTTGAATGTCAGCAGCACCCTGACAGCGACTAGGATGTCCTCCGTCTGCTAGTCTTCTTTGATCCTTGAATTCCGTGGAGCTCAAATAGACAACAAAGCTTTGTGGAACTGGTTAAGTGTTAGCATAAATATCTAGCCTTTATCATGTTGAGCCTCCTCAATAATGTACTCTCTTTAGTAGGATCATAAATTATTTTATATTTATCT